>NW_026781347.1:0-300000 GCF_030144855.1 Hypanus sabinus
GGGGACGGGTAGGAGCGATCCCACAGGAGGAAGGGGGACGGGGGAGAAGAGATCCCACAGGAGGATGGGGGACGGGGAGGGGAGATCCCACAGGAGGAAGGGGGACGGGCAGGGGAGATCCCACAGGAGGAAGGGGGACGGGGAGGGGAGATCCCACAGGAGGAAGGGGGACGGGGAGGGAATGATCCCACAGGATGAGGGGTGACGGGGAAGAGACCCCACAGGAGGAAGGGGGACGGGGAGGAGAGGTACCACAGGAGGAATGTGGACGGGGAGGAGAGATCCCACAGGAGGAATGTGGACGAGGGAGAGATCCCACAGTGAGAAGGGGGAGGGGTCCAAGAGATCCCACAGTGAGAAGGGGGAAGGGGCCGGGAGACCCCAAAGGACGAAGGGGGAGGGGGCCGAGAGACCCCACAGGAGGAAGGGGGACGGTGAGGAGAGATCCCACAGGAGAAAGTGGGATGGGGAAGAGCGATCCCACAGGAGAAAAGTGGACGGGGGAGAAGAGATTCCACAGGAGAAAGGGGGACGGGGTGGAGAGATCCCACAGGAGAAAGGGGGACGGGGAGGAGAGATCCCACAGGAGAAAGGGGGACGGGGAAGAGAGACCCCACAGGAGAAAGGGGGACGGGGAGGAGAGATCCCACTGGAGGAAGGGGGACGGGGAGCAGAGATCCCACAGGAGGAAGGGGGACGGGGAGCAGAGATCCCACAGGAGGAAGGGGGACGGGCAGGAGAGATCCCACGGGAGGAAGGGGGACGGGAAGGGGAGATCCCACTGGAGGAAGGGGGATGTGGAGGGGAGATCCAACAAGAGGAAGGGGGACGGGGAGGGGAGATCCCACAGGAGGAAGTGGGATGGGGAGGAGAGATCTCACAGAAGGAAGGGGGACGGGGAGGAGCGATCCCACAGGAGGAAGGGGGATGTGGAGGGGAGATCCAACAAGAGGAAGGGGGATGGGGAGGGGAGATCCCACAAGAGGAAGGGGGATGGGGAGGAGAGATCCCACAGGAGAAAGGGGGACGGGGAGGAGAGATCCCACAGGAGGAAGGGGGACGGGGATCAGAGATCCCACAGGAGGAAGGGGGACAGGCAGGAGAGATCACACAGAAGGTAGGGGGACGGGTAGGAGCGATCCCACAGGAGGAAGGGGGACGGGGGAGAAGAGATCCCACAGGAGGATGGGGGACGGGGAGGGGAGATCCCACAGGAGGAAGGGGGACGGGCAGGGGAGATCCCACAGGAGGAAGGGGGACGGGGAGGGGAGATCCCACAGGAGGAAGGGGGACGGGGAGGGAATGATCCCACAGGATGAGGGGTGACGGGGAAGAGACCCCACAGGAGGAAGGGGGACGGGGAGGAGAGGTACCACAGGAGGAATGTGGACGGGGAGGAGAGATCCCACAGGAGGAATGTGGACGAGGGAGAGATCCCACAGTGAGAAGGGGGAGGGGTCCAAGAGATCCCACAGTGAGAAGGGGGAAGGGGCCGGGAGACCCCAAAGGACGAAGGGGGAGTGGGCCGAGAGACCCCACAGGAGGAAGGGGGACGGTGAGGAGAGATCCCACAGGAGAAAGTGGGATGGGGAAGAGCGATCCCACAGGAGAAAAGTGGACGGGGGAGAAGAGATTCCACAGGAGAAAGGGGGACGGGGTGGAGAGATCACACAGGAGAAAGGGGGACGGGGAGGAGAGATCCCACAGGAGAAAGGGGGACGGGGAAGAGAGACCCCACAGGAGAAAGGGGGATGGGGAGGAGAGATCCCACTGGAGGAAGGGGGACGGGGAGCAGAGATCCCACAGGAGGAAGGGGGACGGGCAGGAGAGATCCCACTGGAGGAAGGGGGACAGGGAGGAGATGCCCCACAGGTGGAAGGGGGACGGGGACGAGAGATCGTACAGGAGGAAGGGGGACGGGGACGAGAGATCGTACAGGAGGAAGGGGGACGGGGACGAGAGATCGCACAGGAGAAAGGGGGACGGGGCCGAGAGACCCCACAGGAGGAAGGGGGAATGGGAGGAGAGATCCCACAGGATAAGGGGTGACGGGGAGGAGAGATCCCACAGGAGGATGGGGGATGGGGAGGAGAGATCCCACGGGAGGAAGTGGGACGGGAAGGGGAGATCCCACTGGAGGAAGGGGGATGTGGAGGGGAGTTCCAACAGGAGGAAGGGGGACGGGGAGTGGAGATCCCACAGGAGGAAGGGGGACGGGCAGGAGAGATCCCACAGAAGGAAGGGGGACGGGGAGGAGCGATCCCACAGGAGGAAGGGGACGGGGAAGAGCGATCCCACAGGAGGAAGGGGGACGGGGGGAAGAGATCCCACAGGAGGAAGGGGGACGGGGAGCAGAGATCCCACAGGAGGAAGGGGGACGGGCAGGAGAGATCCCACAGAAGGAAGGGGGACGGGGAGGAGCGATCCCACAGGAGGAAGGGGACGGGGAAGAGCGATCCCACAGGAGGAAAGTGGACGGGGGAGAAGAGATCCCACAGGAGGATGGGGGACGGGGAGGGGAGATCCCACAGGAGGAAGGGGGACGGGCAGGGGAGATCCCACAGGAGGAAGGGGGACGGGGAGGGGAGATCCCACAGGAGGAAGGGGGACGGGGAGGGAATGATCCCACAGGATGAGGGGTGATGGGGAGGAGAGACCCCACAGGAGGAAGGGGGACGGGGAGGAGAGATCGTACAAGAGGAAGGGGGACGGGGAGGAGAGATCCCACAGGAGGAATGTGGACGGGGAAGAGATCCCACAGTGAGAAGGGGGAGGGGTCCAAGAGATCCCACAGTGAGAAGGGGGAAGGGGCCGGGAGACCCCACAGGGGGAAGGGGGAGGGGGCCGAGAGACCCCACAGGGGGAAGGGAGACGGGGAGTGGAGATCCCACAGGAGGAAGGGGAACGGGGAGGAGCTCCCACAGGAGGAAGGGGGACGGGGAGGGGAGATCCCACTTGAGGAAGGGGGATGGGGAGGAGAGATCCCACGGGAGGAAGTGGGACGGGAAGGGGAGATCCCACTGGAGGAAGGGGGATGTGGAGGGGAGTTCCAACAGGAGGAAGGGGGACGGGGAGTGGAGATCCCAGAGGAGGAAGTGGGATGGGGAGGAGAGATCCCACAGAAGGAAGGGGGACGGGGAGGAGCGATCCCACAGGAGGAAGGGGGACGGGGAAGAGCGATCCCACAGGAGAAAAGTGGACGGGGGAGAAGAGATCCCACAGGAGAAAGGGGGACGGGGAGGAGAGATCCCACAGGAGAAAGGGGGATGGGGAGGAGAGATCCCACAGGAGGAAGAGGGACGGGGAGCAGAGATCCCACAGGAGGAAGGGGGACGGGGTGCAGAGATCCGACAGCAGGAAGGGGGACGGGGAGGAGATCCCACAGGAGGAAGGGGGACGGGGAGGAGATCCCACAGGAGGAAGGGGGACGGGGAGGAGAGATCGTACAAGAGGAAGGGGGACGGGGAGAAGAGATCCCACAGGAGGAATGAGGACGGGGTGGAGAGATCCCACAGGAGGAATGGGGACGGGGGATAAATCCCACAGGAGGAAGGGGGACGGGGCCGAGAGATCCCACAGTGGGAAGGGGGACGGGGCCGAGAGATCCCACAGGGGGAAGGGGGAGGGGGCCGAGAGACCCCACAGGGGGAAGGGGACGGGGAGGGGAGATCCCACAGGAGGAAGGGGGACGGGGAGCGGAGATCCCACAGGAGGAAGGGGGACGGGGAGGAGATCCCACAGGAGGAATGGGGACGGGGAGGGGAGATCCAACAGGAGGAAGGGGGACGGGGAGGGGAGATCCCACAGCAGGAAGGGGGACGGGGAGGAGAGATCCTACAGGAGGAAGGGGCCGGGGAGGGGATATCCCACAGGAGGAAGGGGGACGGGAAGTGGAGATCCCACATAAGGAAGGGGGACGGGGAGGAGCGATCCCACAGGAGGAAGGGGGACGGGGAAGAGAGATCCCACAAGAGGAAAGTGGACGGGGGAGAAGAGATCCCACAGGAGGAAGGGGGACGGGGAGGAGAGACCCCACAGGAGGAAGGGGGACGAGGAGGAGAGACCCCACAGGAGGAAGGGGGATGGGGAAGAGAGATCCCACAGGAGGAATGGGGATGGGGAAGAGAGATCCTACAGGAGGAAGGGGGATGTGGAAGAAAGCTCCCACAGGTAGAAGAGGATTGGGTAGCAATCTCCGAGGAGGAGGATGTGAAATGTGGAAACCATAGACAGGGTGCAGAGGAGATTTGCAGGGATGTTGCCTGGATTGGGGAGCATGCCTTATGAGAACAGGTTGAGTGAACTCGGCCTGTTCTCTTGGAGTGACGGAGTATGAGAGGTGATTTGATAGTGGTGTACAAGATAATGAGAGGCATTGATCGTGTGGTTCGTCAGAGTCTTCTCCCCAGGGCTGAAATGGCTAGCACGAGAGGGCATAGTTTTAAGAATGGGCTGCTGGAGGCGAAAATTTTAAACTCCAGGATGGCTACATGGAGCTTAGAAATATAGAGGGCTATGGGTAAAATCGAGGTAATTCTAAGGTAGAAACATGTTCAGCACAGCTTTGTGGGCCGAAGGGCCTGTATTGTCCTGTATGTTTTCTATGTTTCTGCTGATCACATTAATGTTCAGTGTCAGACACCCAGTGACTGTAAACACAATCTCCCACAGTCTGGTACTTACCACAGTTTCTGTATTTTACACTCCGGGTTCCTCAGAGCCGCAGACACCAGTTTCACTCCTGAATCTCCCTGTTCATTCCGCCCAAGTCTAAACACAAACAGACAGATTGATAAACAAAGTGATTCAAACCGTGGGTCTGGGGGAATTTCTCTCACTCGGATATTTCAGGAAACATTAAACTGTCCAGTAAATCACTGATCGGAGTTCCCATCACTGTCATTGTCCCTCACTGCCCAGCTCCAGTGTATTTACCGAATGTCGGTAATTTCGTCTGTCCCTCTAAACCCTCTAAACCCCACATATTCTGTCCCATTCCCCGATGGAGAGAAAAGTGTTTCTGACTGAAATGCAGAAATGTCAATGGGACACAGCGAAATAGACCCACCTAAGCTAAAGCGATGTGGAAGAGAGATCCCACAGGAGGTAGGGGGTTGGGGAAGAGATCCCAGAGGAGGAAGGGGGATGGGGAAGAGAGATCCCACAGGAGGAAGGGGGACGGGGGGAAGAGATCCCACAGGAGGAAGGGGGATGGGGAAGAGAGATCCCACAGGAGGAAGGGGGATTGGGAAGAGAGATCCCACAGGAGGAAGTGGGATAGGGAAGAGAGATCCCACAGGAGGAAGTGAGATGGGGAAGAGAGATCCCACAGGAGGAAGGGAGATGGGGAAGAGATCCCACAGGAGGAAGGGGGATAGGGAAGAGAGATCCCACAGGAGGAAGGGGATGGGGAAGAGAGATCCCACAGGAGGAAGGGTAATGGGGAAGAGATCCCACAGGAGGAAGGGGGATAGGGAAGAGAGATCCCACAGGAGGAAGTGAGATGGGGAAGAGAGATCCCACAGGAGGAAGGGAGATGGGGAAGAGAGATCCCACAGGAGGAAGGGGGATAGGGAAGAGAGATCCCACAGGAGGAAGGGTAATGGGGAAGAGATCCCAAAGGAGGAAGGGGGATGGGAGAGAGAGATACCACCAGAGGAAGGGGGATGGGGATGAGAGATCCCACAGGATGAAAGTGGATGGGGGAGAGAAATCCCACAGAAGGAAGGGGAATGGGTAAGAGAGATCACATAGGATGATGGGGCATGGGGAAGAGAGATGAGACAGGAGGAAGTGGGTGGGGAAGTGAGATCAAACAGGAGGTTGGGGGATGAGTAGGAGAGATCCCATAGGAGGAAAGGGGATGCTGAGGAGAGATCCAACAGTTGGAAGGATGGGGGAGTGGGAACAGAGAGCCCAGAGGATGAAAGGGGGATGGGAAAGCGAGATCTCACAGGAGGATTGCTACCCATGCCACGTGCTAGTGAGGCTAGAAATAGGAAGATAATGCAGCTAAATACGTGGCTGAGGGGATGGTGCATGAGGGAGGGGTTCACGTTTCTGGACAATTGGGCTTTCTTCCAGGGGAGGTGGGACCAGTTCGAATTGGACAGTTTGCACCTGAATTGGAGGGGACTAACATCCTTGTCGGTAGGTTAGCAAGCTCTGCTCCGGGGGTTTTAAACAAGGTTGCAGGGGGAGGGGAACCAGAGTGTTAGAGCAGATAGGGAGGTGGTGGAGGATAAGGGTCATGCGAGGACTGCTTGTATAGACAGATATCAATGGTTTGTATGTGATAGAAATGTTCTCAGGTGCATCTATTTCAATGCAAGGAGTATTGCAGGTAAGGCAGATGAGTTTAGATCGTGGATTGGCACGATGATATCGACATTATTGCTATTAGTAAGACTTGGTTTGCAGGAGGGTCAGGACTGGCAGCTTCATGTTCCGGGTTTCCATTGTTTCAGATGTGATAGTGGGGAGGGATGAAAGGGGGCGGAGTGGCATTACCAGTCAGGGAGAATATCACAGCTGTGCGTAGACGGGACAGCCCGGAGGGTTCGTCTACAGAGGCCATATGGGTGGAGCTGAGGAACGGGAAAGATGTGAGCACACTAATAGGGTTGTATTATAGACCGCCCAGTAGTCAGAGAGAATTCGAGGAGCAAATCTGTAGAGAGGTAGCACACCAATGTAAGAAACAGAAAGTTGTAATCGTCGGGGATTTTAACTTTCCACATATTGACAGGGACTCCCATTCTGGGAAAGGGTTAGATGGCGTTGCGTTTGTCAAATGTGTCAGGAAAGTTTTCTAAATCAATATATTGAGGTATCAACGAGAGAGGGTGCAGTACCTGATCTCCTATTAAGTAACCAGACAGGTCAGGCGACAGAAGTATGTGTAGGTGAACATTTTGGGTCCAGTGACCATAATGTCATTAGTTTCAAGATAATTATGGATAAGGATAGGACTGGTCCGCCAGTTAAGGTTCTGAATTGGAGAAGGGCCAATTTTGTGGAAATGAGAGAGGATCTGGGAAGAGTGGATTGGGATAAGTTGTTTTCTGGCAAGGATGTGTTCAGTAAGTGGAACGCCTTCAAGGGTGAAATTTTGAGAGTGCAGAGTTTGCATGTTCCTGCCAGGATTAAAGGCAGAGTTAACAGGCAGAGGGAGCCTTGGTTTTCAAGGGATATTGGCGATCTGCTTAAGTAGGTGTTTAGCAGCTATAGGAAACAAGGAACAAATGAGGTACTTGAAGAGTATAGAAAATGTAAGCAAATACTAAAGAAGGAAATCAGGAAGGCAAAAAGAAGACATGAGGTTGCTTTGGCAGATAATGTGAAGGTAAACCCGAAGGGTTTCTACCAGTATATTAAGAGTAAAAGGATAGTAAAGGACAAAATTGGTCCCCTAGAAGATCAGAGTGGTCGTCTCTGTGTGGAGCCTCACGAGATGGGGGAGATCTTAAACAGTTTTTTTGCGTCAGTGTTTACTCAGGAAACTGGCATAGCGGATATGGAATTAAGGGAAACAACCAGTAGTGTCATGGAACATATAGAGATTAAAGAGGAGAAGCTGCTTGCTGCCTTACAGTGAATAAAGGTAGATTAATCCCCCAGAACTGCCATGATATTCCCTCGGACCTTGAGAGAGACTGGTGTAGAAATTGCAGGGGCCCTGGCAGAAATATTTAAAATGTCCTCAGCCAGGGGTGCGGTGCCGGAGGATTGGAGGGTAGCTCATGTTGTTCCGTTGTTTGAAAAAGGCTCCAAAAGTACACCAGGTAATTACAGGCCAGTGAGCCTGACATCCGTAACAGGTAATTTATCAGAAGGTGTTCTGAGAGTTCGGATATGCAAGGATTTGGACAGCCAAGGGCTGATAAAAGATAGTCAACATGGCTTTCATGTTAGATCATGTTTAATGAATCTTGTAGTGTTTGTCGAGGATGGGAAGGAAAGGCTGTGGATGTTGTCTACATGGACTTTAGTAAGGCCTTTGACAAGGTCCCACATAAGAGGTTAGTTCAGAAGGTTCAGACACTAGGTATCCATGGAGAGATTGTAAACTGGATTCAAATTGGCTGTGTGGGAGAAGACAGAGAGTGGTAGTGGATGATTGCTTCTCAGACTGGAGGCCTGTGACTAGTGCTGTGTCTCAGGGATCTGTGCTGGGACCATCGTTGTTTGTAGTCTGCATCAATGATCTGGATGATAATGTGATAAATTGGATCAGCAGGTTTGCTGATGACACTAAGTTAGAGGTGTTGTGGACAGCGAGGAAGGCTTTCAAAGCTTGCAGAGGGATCTGCACCAACTGGAAAAATGGGCCAGAAAATGGCAGATGGAATTTATAACATATGACATATAACCAGATAACGATTACAGCAGGGAAGCAGGCCATCTCGGCCTTTCTGGTCTGTGCCGAATGCTTATTCTCACCTAGTCCCACCTACCTGCACTCAGCCCATAACCCCCCATTTCATTCCTTTCCTGTCCATATACCTATCCAATTTTTTTTAAATGACAAAATCAAACCCGCCTTTACCACTTCTACTGGAAGCTCGTTCCACACAGCTACCACTCTCTGAGTAAAGAAGTTCTCCCTTGTGTTACCCCTAAACTTTTGCCCTTTCACTCTCAACTCATTCCCTCTTATTCGAATCTCCCCTATTCTCAATGGAAAAAAGACTACCCATGTCAGCTCTATCTATCCCCCTCATAATTGTAAATACCTCTATCAAGTCCCCCCTCAACCTTCTATGCTCCAAAGAATAAAGACCTAGCTTGTTCATTAGGTGCTGAAACCCAGGTAACATTCTAGTAAATTTACTCTGTACTCTCTCTATTTTGTTGACATCTTTCCTATAATTCAGTGACCAGAACAGTACACAATACTCCAAATTTGGGCTCACCAATGCCTTGTACAATTTTAACGTTACATCCCAACTCCTATACTCAATGCTCTGATTTATAAAGGCCAGTATACCAAAAGCTTTCTTCAGCACCCTATCCACATGAGATTCCACCTTCAGGGAACTCTGCACCATTATCCCTTGATCACTCTGTTCTGCTGCATTCCTCAGTGCCCTACCATTTACCATATATGTCATTTTTGGATTACTCCTCCCAAAATGTATCACCTCACACATATCAGCATTAAACTCCATCTGCCATCTTTCAGCCCACTCTTCTAACTGGCCTAAATCTCTGTACAACAAGCTTTGAAAACCTTCATTATCCACAATGTCACCTATCTTAGTATTATCTGCATACTTACTAATCCAATTTACCACCCCATCATCCAGATCATTAATGTATATGACAAACAAGATTGGACCCAGTACAGATCCCTGAGGCACACCACTATTCACCACTTTAATGCAGACAAGTGTGAGGTGTTGCATTTTGGAAGGACAAATCAAGGTATGACATACACAGTAAATGGTAGGGCACTGAGGAGTGCGGAGGAACAAAGGGACCTGGGAGTTCAGATACATAATTCCCAGAAAGTGGCATCACAGGTAGACAGGGTTGTAAAGAAGGCTTTTGGCATCCTGGCATTCATAAATCAAAGTTGAGTATAGGAGTTGGAATATTATGGTGAGGTTGTATGAGACATTGGTGAGGCCAAATATGGAGTATTGTGTGCAGTTCTGGTCACTGAACTAAAGGAAGGATATCAGTAAGGTTGAACAAGTGCAGAGAAGATTTACTAGGATGTTGCCCGATCTTCAGGAGTTGAGTTACAAGGAAAGATTGAACAGGTTAGGACTTTATTCCTTGGAGCGCAGAAGAATGCGGGGAGATTTCAACGAGGTTTACAAAACTCTGAGGGGTATAGTCAGGGTAAATGCAAATAGTCTCTTTCACATAGATTAGGAGAGATAAATTACAGGAGGACTTGGTTCAGAGTGAAAGGGGAAAGGTTTAGGGGGAAATTCTTCACTGAGAGAGTAGTGAGAGTGTGGAACAAGCTGCCATCTGATGTAGAAAATGCGGAATCACTCTTAAGTGTTAAAAATAAATTGGATAGATGTATGGATGGGAGAGGACTGGAAGGTTATGGACTGGGTACAGGTCAATGGGACAAGCGGAATAGAGATTCGGCACAAAGCAGAAGGGCCGAATAGCTTGTTTTCTGTGCGCTGGTGTTTTATGATTTTATGATTCTATGAAGGGGTGTGGGGAGGAGAGTTCACTCAGGCAGAAGGACGAATGGGAAGAGAGCTCCCACAGGAGGAAGGGAGATGGGGAAGGGATATCCCACAGGAGGAAAGGGGATGGGGGAGATCCCACAGGAGGGAGATGGGGAAGTGATATCCCACAGGGGGAAAGGGGATGGGGAAGAGAGACCTCACAGGAGGAAGGGGGATGGGGAGCAGAGATCACACAGGAGGGAGATGGGGAAGTGATATCCCACAGGGGGATGTGGGAAGGGGTAGAGAGAACTCGCCGGGGGAAGGGGGATGGGGAAGAGACATCCCATAGGAGGAAAAGGGAAGGGGAAAATGATCCCACCGGAGGAAGAGGGATGGGACCGGATACCACTGGAGGAGAGGGGATGGGGAGGGGATCCCACAGGAAGAAGGGGATGGGGAAGGGATATCCCAAGGGAGGAAGGGGAGCAGAGAGAGAGGCATTAAACAGGATGAAGGGGGAAGGGCTTGAGAGATCGGCCAGGGGGAAGGAGGACGTGGAAGAGAGATCCCACAGGGGGAAGGGGGACGGGGAGGAGAGATCCCACAGGAGGAAGGTGGACGGGGAGGAGAGATCCCACAGGAGGAAGGGGGGCGAGGAGGAGAGATCCCACAGGAGGAAGGGGGACGGGGAGGAGAGATCCCACAGGGGGAAGGGGGACGGGGAGGAGAGATCCCACATGAGGAAGGGGGACGGGGAGGAGAGATCCCACAGGAGGAAGGGGGACGGGGAGGAGAGATCCCACAGGAGGAAGGGGAATGGGAAAGAGAGATCCCACAATAGGAAATGGGATGGGGATGAGAGATCACATAGGAATAAAAGGGTGGAGAGTATAAATCCCACAGGAGGAATGGGGATTTGGAAGAGATATCCTACAGCAGGATGAGGGATGTGGAAGAGAGATCCCACAGGAGGAAGGGGGATGGGGATGAGGGATCCACAGGAGGAAGGTGGATACTGAGGAGAGATCCAACAGTTGGAAGGATGGGGGAGTGGGAACAGAGAGCCCAGAGGATGAAAGGGGGATGGGAAAGCGAGATCTCACAGGAGGATTGCTACCCATGCCACGTGCTAGTGAGGCTAGAAATAGGAAGATAATGCAGCTAAATACGTGGCTGAGGGGATGGTGCATGAGGGAGGGGTTCATGTTTCTGGACAATTGGGCTTTCTTCCAGGGGAGGTGGGACCAGTTCGAATTGGACAGTTTGCACCTGAACTGGAGGGGATTAACATCCTTGCCAGTAGGTTAGCAAGTTCTGCTCCGGGGGTTTTAAACAAGGTTGCAGGGGGAGGGGAACCAGAGTTTTCGAGAAGATAGTGAGGTGGTGGAGGATAAGGGTCATGCGAGGACTGCTTATATAGACAGATATCAATTGTTTGTATGTGATAGAAATGTTCTCAGTTGCATCTATTTCAATGCAAGGAGAATTGTGTGGAAGGCAGATGAGTTTAGGTTGTGGATTGGCTCATGATGATTTCGACATTATTGCTATTAGTAAGACTTGGTTTGCAGGAGGGGCAGGACTGGCAGCTTCATGTTCCGGGTTTCCATTGTTTCAGACGTGATGTGGGGAGGGATGAAAGGATGAGAAGTGACATTACCTGTCAGGGGAATATCACAGCTGTGCGTAGACGGGACAGCCCAGTGAGCCTGACATCAGTAATAGGTATATTATCAGAAGTTGTTCTGAGAGATCGGATATACAAGGATTCGGACAGCCAAGGGCTGATTAAAGATAGTCAGCATGGATTTGTGTGTGGTAGACCATGTTTAATGAATCTTGTAGTGTTTTTCGAGGAGGTTACCAAGAATGCATATGAAGGAAAGGCTGTGGATGTTGTCTACATTGACTTTTGTAAGGCCTTTGACAAGGTCCCACATAAGAGGTTAGTTCTAAAGTCCAGACACTAGGTATCCATGGAGAGATTGTAAACTGGATTTGAATTGGCTGTGTGGGAGAAGACAGAGAATGGTAGTGGATGATTGTTTCTCAGACTGGAGGCCTGTGACTAGTGGTGTGTCTCAGGGATCTGGGCTGGGACCATCGTTGTTTGTTGTCTGTATCAATGATCTAGATGATAATGTGATAAATTGGATCAGCAGGTTTGCGGATGACACTAAGATGTAGGCATTGTGGACAGCGAGGAAGGCTTTTAAAGCTTGCAGAGGGATCTGAACCAACTGGAAGAATGGGCCAGAAAATGGCAGATGGAATTTAATGCAGACAAGTGTGAGGTGTTCCATTTTGGAAGGACAAATCAAGGTACGACATACACGATAAACGGTAGGGCACTGAAGAGTGCGGAGGAACAGAGGGATCCGGGGGTTCAGATACATAAGACTCTGAAAGTGGCTTCACAGGTAGACAGGGTTGTAAAAAAGACTTTTGCCACCCTGGCATTCATAAATCAAAGTAATGAGTATAGGAGTTCGAATATTATGGTGAGGTTGTCTAAAACATTGGTGAGGCCAAATTTGGAGTATTGTGTGCAGTTCTGGTCACTGAACTATAGGAAGGATATCAGTAAGGTTGAAAGAGTGCAGAGAAGATTTACTAGGATGTTGCTGGGTCTTCAGGAGTTGAGTTACAAGGAAGGATTGAGCAGGTTAGGAATTTATTCCTTGGAGCATAGAAGAATGAGGGGAGATTTGATAGAGGTTTACAATATTATGAGGGTATAGACAGGGTAAATGCGAATAGGCTCTTTCCACATAGATTAGGAGAGATAAATATGAGAAGACATGGCTTCAGCGTGAAAGGGGAAAGGTTTAGGGGGAGCATTAGGAGGAAATTCACTCAGAGGGTGGTGAGAGTGTGGAACGAGCTGCCATCTGATGAGGAAAATATGGACTCACTCTTAAGCTTTAAGAATAAATTGGATAGATACATGGATGGGAGAGGACTGGAGGGTTATGGACTGGGAGCAGGTCAATGGAACTAGCGGAATAAGGTTTCGGTACAGACTAGAAGGACCGAATGGCTTGTTTTCTGTGCTGTAGTGTTCTATGATTTTATGATTCTATGGGGAGGAGAGTTCCCACAAGCAAAAGGGGAATGGGGATGGGGAAGAGATCCCACAGGAGGTCGGGGGATGGGGAAGGGAGATCCCACAGCCGGCATGGGAGTGTGGAAGAGAGATCCCACAGGAGGATGAGGCATGGGGAAGAGAGATCCCACAGGAGGAAGGGGGATATAGACAGAAAATAAACAGGATGAAGGGGGAAGGGGTTAAGAGATCGGCCAGGAGGAAGAGGGATGTGGAACAGAGTTCCCACAGGAGGATGTGGGATTGGGAAGAGAAATCTCACAGGAGGAAGGGGGTCGGGGAAGAGAAATTCCACAGGACAATGGGGCATGCCAAAGAGAGATCCGACAGGAAGAATTCGTTGGGGGAGAGAGATCCCACAGGAGGAAAGGGTATGGGGAAGAGAATTCCAACAGCAGGAAGGGATAGGGAAGAGAAATCCATAGAAGGAAGGGGGATGGGGAAGAGCGATCTCACAGGAGCAAGGGGGATGGGGAAGAGAGATCCCACAGGAGGAAGAGGGATCGGGAGGAGAGATCCCACAAAAGAAAGGGGGATAGGGAAGAGAGATCTCACAGGAAGGGTGGTGGGGTGTGTGGACAAGACATCCCACAGGAGGATGAGGAAAGAGTAATAGAGAGCCCACGGGAGGAATGGGGATGGGGGCGAGATTCCAAAGAATGGAAGGGAGATTGGGATGAGAAGTCCCACAGGAGGATTCCAATGGTAAACGATAATCCTACAAGACGAGAGGACGCAGACATTTTTTGTACGTGTGTGTTGGGTCTGAACAGAGACCCAGAGGAGATGCGCCCTCGCTCTTTGTGTATCTGGAAGTGAGCAAAGTCACACACGGGGAAGGGCAGTGGGAGGACAATCTCACAATGGTATTTCTTTCCTTCTCACTGGGACAGTCTGCTGACGGTCTCTTGTCCCTCACCGGGAAGGGGTTGTGAATCTCTGACCCACCTGTTGCAGTCAGTGTCGGTCTGGGTGTCAGTAACAGTGAGAAGGAACATTGTCAATGGACGTGTCACAGGCAGCGAGAAACACGGCCATTCCTGTGATTTACTACCATTAAACCAATGGTCATTGTTCACTGATCTGATGAAGTCTCCAAAATCCCTTCACAAGGAACCACAGAACCCTCCCGTCCTTGGGGAATTACTGACTGATCCCCTGGGCATTTGTCACAATTCTTCACAATCTGATTTACTACAAATTTACCAAAATTCCTTTACATTGAAACAACACGGTGGAACAGTTTCACAGATCAGAGTGAGAGATAAATCAAGTTACCTCAACTCCTGGCACTTGTGCAACCCGGGTCCCAGCCGCTGTATTCCCTCATACTGAATGTGGCAGTTCTCCAGGTCGAGCTGTTTTATTGTATCACAGAGTCCGATGACATGAGACAGGACCGCGCAGTCAATCGGGGTCAGTGTCATTCCACTGAGTGAAAACCTTTCCACAGATCCCAGAGCGGCCTGAGCCAGTCCACGATTCTGAGACTCAAACAGGTAGTGCAATGTGTTCAGGAGGCTCCTTTTACCAGCTTCACTCTCCGTGTTTCCACTCTGGCGTTTAACCTCCTCCTTCACCCAGTCAATCACCCGGCAGGTTGTTTCATGAGGAAATGGACCCAGAAACTCCACCAGGCCCCGAGCTGTCATTGGGTTGGAGAGACCAGCAACAAAACGGAGAAATACCTCAAATCGCCCATCGGTCGTGTTGTGGGCTCCAGTGAGGAATTTCAGGATATTCCCGGGATGTGGATTCAGGAATTGTGCGACTGCAGCTACAAACTCTTGGATGGTGAGGTGTGGGAATGTGTACACCACGCTCCGGGCAGAATCCTCTCTCTCCAAAAGCTCCATCAGGAACCCGGACAGGAACTGGGAAGGCTGCAGATTGTAGTTGATCAAATCTCCACCTGTAAACACAATCTTCTTCTCGGACACTCCTCTGAAGGCCATCTGACCAACCCTGAGTAACACATCACGGGGGTTCTCAATCTCACGGCCATGGTTTTTCAGGATGTTGTAAATATAGTAGGAGTACAGTTGGGTGATGGTCTTGGGAACTCGCTGCGGGTCCCTGACTCTTTGTGTGAAGAAGGGGCCCAGTGCCAGAGCGAGGATCCAGCAGTAGGAGGGGTTGTAGCTCATGGTGTACAGGATCTCATTCTCCACCACGTGTTTGAAAACTGCTTCTGCCTCCGTCTGATCTTCAAAATACCTGATGAAATATTCCTTCCGTTCCTCACCAACAAATCCCAGGATTTCAGCCCAGACACTGATATCCGCCTTTTCCAATAAATATAACGCAGTGGGGCGGGTGGTCACCAGCACTGAACACCCTGGGAGCAGCTTGCCCTGGATTAAACTGTACACAATATCAGACACATTGCACTTGAATTCAGGATCTGTGTCCTGTGATTCTGTGTCTCTCCGACCATCAACAAAGTTGATTTTGTCCTTGAATTCATCCAATCCGTCGAATATGAACAGCAGTCCCTCTGTGTGTTTCCAGACCTCTCCCAGGATATTCCCAAAGTAGGGATAATGATGCAGAATCAGTTCCTTCAGGTTTATTCTGCAGTTAATGGTGTTTAAATCCCGGAATTTGAAACTGAAGACAAACTGGAATTGTTGGTATATCTTCCCCGTGGCCCAGTTGTAAACAATCTTTTGTACCATTGTTGTTTTCCCGATCCCTGGGACTCCGGCCACTGCTGCGGACATCCCTGATTTGTTTCCAAAGAAATATCTTTGCAATTTTTGAACAAAGCTCTTCTTGAATAACTGATCAGTACGGATTTTTTCCAGCTTACTACGGAGATCTTTTTCTCTCCACTCCTCGTGGTCTCTGCCTCTTGCCAGCAGCTCATGTTCCACCAGTGTCCGATCTCGAACAGTAGAAATGACCGTGAGCTCAGCGTATCGATCAACCAGCTGGAAAACCTTCACCTTCTCCCTCATCAGGATCGTGTTCACTCTCAGTTTTTCAGTCTCTGTCCGCAGAGTCTCCTTGTGTTTCTGTTGAACATCTTATGACGGAAAGAAATAGGTTGTCAATGCCTGATCTGATGAACATGGAGCTCCCGACATATACTCGTTAAAGACACTGTTTGGGTGAAATCGGGTGATCAGAGATTAGAGTGTTTGAAAGTGAACGACGGCCCAGAAACATTTCTGATCTGACTCAGATCCGCTGTTAAAGGCTCCACTCTCCCCTCTGTTGGTAGTTTGCAGATTCCCCGGTGTTCCAGCGAGGACCAAGTGCACACGTGATTCTGGAGAGGAGAGTGTTGTGTGGAGCGGGTGGTTCCACTGCTTTCACTGCTCAGCTTCTGCTGAACTGTGCAACCCTGCAGGGGTAACGGTGGGGGAGGGGGCATTTACTTGTTCTACTGACTTTTACTTCTCTCACAATGGACCCCATGTGCTTGACACTCCTTTAGGATTAAGCTGTCAGTACTGCGCCTCAGAAAAGGAACATAATTTCAGTTTCCTTTTCCAGGCTGAGCCAGTCACGATGTAACACACCCCACACTGGTCTACAGTCTCTTATTCTCTGAGGAGCTGGTACATGAACCCAGGCAATTCCCCGGTGATGTGCGGAAGAGCAGGAAGCTGAAGAGGATGGCAGTGGTAATGGGGAACTCTGAAGTCAGGAGGACAGGCAGGCAATTCTGTGGACACCGATGGCACTTTGCCTCTCAGGTGCCATTGTCCGAAATGTTTCTGGACACGTTCACAATATCCTGAGAAGGGAGGTTGAGCAGTCAGAAGTTGTGACAAGCATTGGTAACAACAACGTAGGGAAGAGAAAAGGGAGGAGGTCTGGAAAACAGAACACAGGGGGTTAGGAAAAAAGCTGAGGAGCAGGAACTCAAAAGTAGTGATCTCAGGATTGCTGCCTGTGCCACCCGACAGTGGTAATAGGAATAGAATGAGGTGGCAGAAAAATGTGTGGCAGAGCATTTGGAGCAGGGAGCAGGAATTCAGATTTCTGGATAATTGTTACCACTTCCGGGGCAGGTAGGAGCTGTACAAAAGGCACGGGTTGCATGTGAATCCGATGAGGACCAATACTCTTATGGGCAGATTTACTGGAGTTGTTGGGAGTGTTTTACCCTAAAATGGCCGGGGGACCGGAACTAGGACAATAGAGCTGTGGATGAACCAGCAGTTTCACAAGTAGATGATGGGTTTAAGATGAATGTTAGGGTGGACAAGCCAATGAATGTTTTCAAATACAGAGAGAGCAAACTGTTAAATTGTACCGCATAGACAGCATTCAAAAAGGCGCAGATGCAGGACTGAACGCCTTGTGTTTAAATGCACGGAACATTCAGAATAAGGTGGACGAACTTTTGGCGCAATTAGAGATTGGTCATTATGATGTCGTGGGCATCACTGAGTCGTGGCTGAAAGAAGACCATAGCTGGGAGCTTAACGTTTAAAGATTTACGTCTTATCGAGAGGACTGGCAGGAAGGCATAGGCGTTGGTGATGTGGCTGTGCTGGTTCAAGGTGGAATCACATCTGTAGAAAGAGGTGACATAGGGTTAGAGAATGTTGAAGCTTTGTGGGTGGAGATAGGAAACTGTAAGAGTTAAAAAAAAAGCTTTATAGGGACCCTATATTGGCCTGAAAATAGCGAATGTGTGGGGTTGAGATTGCAAAGGGAGTTGGAAAAGGCGTGTGTTAAAGCCAATGACGCAGTTGTAATGAAGGACTTCAATGTGCACGGGGAATAAGAAAGTCAAACGAACGTCAGGAATCAGATTGCAAGAGAGGGAATATATTGAATTCCCACGCGATTGCGTTTCAGAGCAGCTTGTGCTTGAGACAACTCAGTGAAAGGCTGTCTTTGATTGGGTGTTGTGTAATAACCCTGATCTTATGAGGGAGCTTAATGTAAAAGAACCATTAAGAGATAGTGATCATAATATGAGTGAATTCATAATACCATTTGAGAGGGAGAAGCATAACTTACAGTATCAGTATCGCAATGGAATAAAGCGAATTACAGAGGCACGAGAGAGAAGCTTTCCCAGGTAGATTGGAGAAGGATACTAGCGGAGATGGCTGAAGCTTTTTGGAATAGGTCTCAAGTTGCAGGATGGATACGGCCCACGGAGGAAGAAGTTCTAAAGTGACACGTGCAGGCAACCATGGGTGACAATGGAAGTTAAGGATTGCATAAAAGCCGAGGAAAGGGCGTACAAGATAACAATAGTCATCTAAAAAAACTATAAGTAGGGAAAAGATGAAATATGAGGACAGCAAAGCCAATAATATAAAGCAGGATAATAAACACTTTCTTTCAGTTACATAAAGATTAAAAGGGAGGTGAGAGTCCATGCTGGAACACTGGAGAATGTGCACTCTGCATATTTCTTCACTGTTCTAGACGCTAGCAGTCTGCGAGTGACAGGCAGTAGGAGTGACTGCCATTGCTATCACAAAAGAAAAACATCTCGGCATACTGAAAGCTCTTCAGGTGCAAAGTCACCTGGGCCAGATGGACTGCATCCCAGAGATCTGAGAGAGGTTGCTGAAGAGATGACGGATGGATTGGTCATGATCTTTGAAGAATCACTTTATTCTGGCATGGTCCCGGAGGACTGGAAGATTGCAACTGTCACTCTGGTCTTTACGAAGGGAGGAAGGCAAAAGAAGGAAAATTATCGGCCAGTTAGCCAAACCTCAGCGACTGGGAAAGAGTTGGAGTCTCTTATTAAGTTTGAGGTTTCGATGGACTTGGAGACTAATGACAATATAAGTTAGCATGGTTTCTGTTGGAATTCATCCTGGAAGTAAGAAGCAGGGTGGACAAAGGAGTCAGTGGATGCCATTTACTTGGATTTTCAGAAGGCATTTGATAAGCTGCCGCACAGGAGTCTGCTTAACCAGATAAAAATCTATGGCGTCACAGGAAAGATACTGGTATGTGCAGTGGAATTGCTGACAGGCAGCAGACAGCGAGCGGGAATAAAAGGGGCCTTTTCTGGTTGGCTGCCAGTGACCGGTGGTGTTCCGCACGGATCAGTATTGGGACCGCTGACTTTCAGATTGTTTGTCAATGATTTAGATGATTGAATGTATGTATTTGTGGCAAAGTTTGCGGATGATACAGAGATAGGTGGAGGGGTCGGTAGTGCGATTGCAACATGAGACATATTGGAAAATGGGCTAAAAGGTGGCAGATGGAATACAGTGTTGGAAATGTATGATAATGCATTTTGGTGAAAGGAGCGGACTATTATCTAAATAGGAAGAAGTTCCAAGAATCAGAGGTGCAGAGCGACTTCAGAGGGACATCGGAGCCTCGAGCAAAACTCACAGAAGATTAGTTTAAAGGTCGAGTCTGTGGTAAAGGTGGCAAAAAAGAGAATCGAATATAAATGCTGAGCCTTTACAAGACTGTATAGTCAGGCTGCACTGCAGGTGTGTTGTCAACAGCTTTTCAGTACCTCTGAAAAGATGTGTGGTCATTAGAGAGAGTCCCGAGGAGATTCAGGAGGATGATTCCGGGAATGAAGGGGTTAACATATGGGGTGTGTTTTGGCAACTTTGGGCCAGTACTCATTGGAAGAATTTTAAGGAATGCAAGGGAATCTCTTTTAAACTTGCAAAATGTTGAAAGGACCAGATAGGGTGGATGTGGAAAGGATGTTTCCTGTGGCAGGTGCATCCAGAACTAGGGGCCAGGGCCTCAAAATTGAGGGGCGATCCTTTACAACAGGTAAGGAGGACTCTTTGAGCCAGAGAATAATGACTGTCTGTAAGGCTCTGGCTCAGACTGCAGTGGAGGCCGAGTCCATGGGTGTAATGAAGGCAGAAGTTCCTGATCGGTCAGGGCATCAAAGGATATGGCGAGAAGGCAGGTGTATGGTGTTGCGTGGAATCGGGGATCAGCCATGATGGAATGGCGGAGCAGACTGATGGGCTGAATGGCCTAATTCTGCTTCCTTGTCTTGTGGTCTTATGGAGGAATAACAACAAATCTCGGCTCCAATTTGGATCGGAGGTGTGAGATTTCCCGTGCTGGAGTTGGATGTTCCAATCGGAATGGTCTGGCTTCAGTTTTGTCAGATCTCCAGACATTCGGCCCTACAGAAAAGGTGTTGTGACAACTGCAAATTGCTTCCTCTCCTCCAACCACAGCAACAAAACCTGTCTCCCAGACTCTCCCAGTCTCTAAACAGGCCTTTGAAGAGACATATTCAGACTCTCTGAGTGAAATAACAACAAAACCTGTCTCCCAGACTCTGACAGTCTCTAAACAGGCCTCTAAAGAGACGTATTCAGACTCTCTGAGTGAAATAACAACAAAACCTGTCTCCCAGACTCTGACAGTCTCTAAACAGGCCTCTAAAGAGACGTATCCAGACTCTCAGAGTGAAATAACAACAAAAACCTGTCTCCCAGACTCGGACATTCTCTAAACAGGCCTTTGAAGAGACGTATTCAGACTCTCTGAGTGAAATAACAACAAAACCTGTCTCCCAGACTCTGACAGTCTCTAAACAGGCCTCTAAAGACACGTATTCAGACTCTCAGAGTGAAATAACAACAAAAACCTGTCTCCCAGACTGACAGTCTCTAAACAGGCCTCTAAAGAGACGTATTCAGACTCTCAGTGTGAAATAACAACAAAACCCTGTCTCCCAGACTCTGATAGACTCTAAACAGGCCTTTGAAGACACGTATTCAGACTCTCAGAGTGAGATAAAGACTTTGAGCTTTCCAGTCTATCGCGGAATGCGGGAGCAGACTGATGGGCTGAATGGCCTAATTCAGCTCCCAAGTCTTATGTTCTTATGGAGGAATAACAGCAAATCTCGGCTCCACTTTGGACCGGAGATGTGAGATTTCCCTTGCTGGAGTTGGATGTTCTAATTGGAATGGTCTGGCTTCAGTTTTGTCAAATCTCCAGATATTCGGCCCCACAGAAAAGGTGTTGTGACAACTGCAAATTGCTTCCTCTCCTCCAACCACAGCAACAAAAACCTGTATCCCAGACTCTGACAGTCTCTAAACAGGCCTCTAAAGAGACGTATTCAGACTCTGTGTGAAATAACAACAAAAACCTGTCTCCCAGACTCTCCCAGTCTCTAAACAGGCCTCTAAAGAGACGTATTCAGACTCTCAGTGTGAAATAACAACAAAAACCTGTCTCCCAGACTCTGACAGTCTCTACACAGGCCTCTAAAGAGACGTATTCAGACTCTCAGTGTGAAATAACAACAAAAACTTGTCTCCCAGACTCTGACAGTCTCTAAACAGGCCTCTAAAGAGACGTATTCAGACTCTCAGAGTGAAATATCAACAAAAACCTGTCTCCCAGACTCTGACCGTCTCTAAACAGGCCTCTAAAGAGACGTATTCAGACTCTCAGTGTGAAATAACAACAAAAACCTGTCTCCCAGACTCTCCCAGTCTCTAAACAGGCCTCTAAAGAGACGTATTCAGACTCTCAGTGTGAAATAACAACAAAAACCTGTCTCCCAGACTCTGACAGTCTCTACACAGGCCTCTAAAGAGACGTATTCAGACTCTCAGTGTGAAATAACAACAAAAACTTGTCTCCCAGACTCTGACAGTCTCTAAACAGGCCTCTAAAGAGACGTATTCAGACTCTCAGAGTGAAATATCAACAAAAACCTGTCTCCCAGACTCTGACCGTCTCTAAACAGGCCTCTAAAGAGACGTATTCAGACTCTCAGAGTGAAATAACAACAAAAACCTATCTCCCAGACTCTGACAGTCTCTAAACAGGCCTCTAAAGAGACGTATTCAGACTCTCAGTGTGAAATACAGACCTTGAGATTTCCGTTCCATCACTTACCTTTCAGATGCTTGGGCACTTCAGAGAAACCCCGCTCAGTGTCCATGTAGGCGAACTGGCCGTCACCTGTTCAAACAGATTAACCTGCATGAAGTCTGTTCTGTGTAATACTGTAAACTCATCAGCATTTACATCTGTAACACACAGTGTATTGTACACCGTACCTCGCTCCCGTATTTCATTCAATATTCTGCTCAGCTTCGGTAAATGGTGGTGCAGTTTCACAAAGGATTCCCACATCACGCTCTGGGCCCCAGAGCCCTTCTCCATCACCAGATCCAGGAGGAGTTTGGAAGCGCCCGGTCGGTTTCCCTTCTCCGCGAGCTCAGTCACGCTCTGTAATGAACAATGGGGAATATATTGAGGAACGGAGGGATGGGTTCAAATCTACCCTGAACATGGACAGACCCAGCACATTCTGCTCGTCGCAAATCACTGACAGCAATTGTTTGTAGCAGGAAAAAGAAATTAAAAGAAGTTAGCATGGCCAATGATGACTTTCTGAACGCCACAGATTGCGGGGTACTTATCCACTTGGCAAGGTTTAAACAGAGCAGTCATAGTGTGAGTGAGCCAGAGATAGAGTAGGTTATTGATGCTTTGTGTCAGAGAGGGTTCATTGAGGAGAGGCGGAGGCTTGGGTTGATCTTGGGTAATACTTCCCTTCTCTTTTTCACGGTTAGAACAGTGGGAAAGCCAGGCAGGATAGTGGGATGTTCTTCCTACAGGGTGCGGCAAGACAGGGAGACGTTCAGCGTCCCCGATAACTACACCTTCAGGAATTTCATCCAGCTGCAGCTCAATACAGACTGTGCTGAGGAATTGAAGCTGGAGCTGGGTGAACTCAGGATCATTCCGGAGGCTGAGAGATTGACTCAGGCTATACAGGGAGGGAGCTGTGCACAAGGCCCGGAACACAGGGAACTGGGTGACTGTCAGGAGGGGGAAGGGGACAGGCAGCCACTACAGGAAACTCTTTGTAACAGGGATACGGCTTTCTGTTTCGGGGTATGGCCTCGCAGAGGAAAGCCACGGTGATTATGCCTCTGGCTCTGAGTTTGGCTTTGTGACTCGGAAGGGATGAGAAGTGCTGAGATTCACTGACGGGGAATAAAATGATCAGGAGAATAGACTGGAGATTCTATTTACGAGAACAGGATTTTTGGATGGTGTGTTACCAAGGTCAGTGATATCTCGTATCGACTCTGAAACTTCCTTAAGGGCAGGATGAGCAGGTCTTGGTCCACGTTGGTACCAATGACAAGAGTAGGAAGTGTGATGAGATACTGCAAAGTGATACAGATCCAAAATTTCTTGAAAGTATTATCGAAGGTAGATGGCGTTGTAAAGCTTTTTGGACATGGGGCTTTGTAAATCAAAATATTGAATACAGACGTTGGGATATTATGTCGAAGTTGATGTTTCAGAGGCTAAATTGAAGCAATGTGTACATCTACCTCCTGAAAGGATATCAATAAGATTGAACGAATGCTGAATTAAATACAGATTGTTACCAGGAGTTGAGGATCTAAGATATAGAGGAAGTGTGAATAGGCTAGGACATTATTCCATAGAGTGTCGGAGGACCATGAGAGATGTGAAAGAGATATACAAGTTTATAAAAGGTATACAGAGAGTTATTGCGAAAATGCATTTATTACTGAGGTTAAGTGAGACTGGAATTAGAGATCATAGGGTAATGATGACAGGTGAAAGGCAAAGTGAAGGGGAACCTGTTCACTCAGAGGTTGCTGAAGAGCGCGGAGCGTGCTGCCATCTTAATTAGTCGATGTACATTCAAGTTGATTATTTAAGATCAGTTTGGATAAGTTCATTCAATGGGGGAGTTTTGGACGTCTCCAGTCCGAGTTCAGATCAATGGGACTAAGCAGATAATACGTCGGTGTGGACTAGGTGGGCAGAAGAGCCTGTTGCTGTACTGTAGTGTTTGATGACTATGACTAGGTGAAACTATGGCCGGGCCACTGTTGAGTTTTGCCAGGGTAATCCCTGGTGAACCGCAGCAGCTTCACCCTTCACTGCCAGGCTCCACGAGGGGTCCAGTGCCAGCCAACAGCTGGGAACTGGCAGTGAGGAGCAGCCAGCAAACTCAGGACTATTGTGTATGTGTGACAGACCAAAGCCGACCGGTGGTAATGTTGAGTAAGAAGTTTGGACTGAAATTCTCAGCTGCCTCATGTGGAATGCAATGCTCAGTATGGTGTCTGGCTCTTCACTAATATTCATTCTAGGTGGTAATAGGTGAACGCACTCCAGTAGCACGTGGACCATTGGAAAGCTGTTTCCTTGTAATTCTATGTTAGCTGTAGATGTTTGGAATATTTTCAGTGGCACTAATGTTGCACTTCCCATGTTAACAGTATATGCTATGGTAATTACAAACTCAAATTGGAAGTCACAAGGAACAGAAGTAACAGAACCATGAGGCATGTTGGGATATTGATCAAAAAAAGGGTCAGCAGTTCAAATCAGAGACGACGGTCAGAGTTGAACTGACGATGGGGTTGAAGGTAAACCAAGAATGAGCTGAGAAATAAGTCACTATATATTTGATTTGTGGGAAACCCGTAGATCATCAGGAAACCACAGATTGGTGAGTGGCCATTAAGGTCGAACATTGGGAACATGATGTGATGTCAGACTGAGTGGTGTAAAGTGGTTATCTGTCCACTTGCAATGTCCGTCAAGTGTCACATCACTAAATTCACCAGTCAATCATTGCCTGTATCCTAATCTGTCTATAAATGAATGTGATCAGAAAACTGGAGAGAGGATTGTGTTGGTTAATAAAAGTTCAGGGTTTTTCGCAAATGAAAACTCTTTTCTTGATGTTGACCACAAGCATTACAGGATTTTTACAGCCCAGATGTGTCGTTACACCGGTTCTGTCGGTTTGTGATAGATTCAGTAGAATCTACACTCAGTGCATGTCCCTTCCACTTACGTGATACTCCTGCCCGGTGAAGTGATCCTCGCCCATTAACATGAAGCTGACTCCCTCCACGCCCTCCTCAATCGCCTGCTCCAGTCGCTCCTTGTAGAATCTCGTCAACTGGAACAGTTGGTGATCGTCACAATTTGACAGGAAGGCGGAGATGGCGGAGTTCAGATCTGTAGTCGGTCATAGAACATAAAATAGTAGATATACCATGCGTATGCAGACATGATGCCAATTTAAACTAATCCCATCTTCAGGAACACAGTCAATGTCCCCCGTTCCCGGCCGACTCATGAGTTCAAACGCCTCTCAGAAGCTGCTGAGTATCTGTTTCCAGTCCCTCCCTCGGCAGCTCATTCCAGACACCGATCACTCTCTGTGGAAAACCTGCATCGTAAATCCCCTTTAAACTTTACCATCTAAACAGACCTGTTACCTCAGGTTTTTGTGGTGAAACTCGTCTACACCCTCTACAGACCCTCCACATCATTCTCGATTTGCGCACAATACTGAAATTGTCTCTTAACCAACGCGTATCCAGTTACAGTCTAACTTTAACAAATACCTCAACTCATCGTTAGCACACTACCAATTGTGTTGCCACCTTAAGGGAGCTGTGCACACCCATCACAGGACCCGACAGTACATCAATCTTATTATCAGTCCCAACATTCACCGTGCACATTGCTCACGAATTTGACCTCTCAAAATGCAACTTCTCACATTTGCCTGAATTATCTGTACTTGGTGACTCTCTGTTCCTATTTCTAACTGGATGCTGAACACTTTGACAACAGCCCCAAATTTATTCATCTCCTCCAACTCTGTAAATCAACGAATAAGTCCACCCAGTATATCATACGATTAACCTATTTGATTCACACACACGACACATGGCGAAACAGTGATCCTTGCGAACACTACTGGTCACAGACCTTCAGCCAGAACAACGCTCCTCTGGTGCTGACTCCATTTTATGTACCCAAGGCGACTTTAAAATCAATTTACAGATCCTCAGCACGAAACGTTGAAGGTTATTTTTTCACTATAGGTGCTTCCTGACCTGCTGAGTTCCTCCAGCATTTTGTACGGTGCCCTCTCCACTTATTATTTTGTTTTACTTTAATCCTATTCGCCAAAGGTATTTCATTGCTTCAGTAGCCCCCCCCCCCCCCAGATTCCCTGTGTACAATTTCTCTTGTTCACTGTCTTCTGCACCCAGCCCGTCCTCCCTCAATATAACGTCCTTTAACTCGGCCACAGAAAACAAACACCGGGAACTCCCCTCACCTCCATTGTGCAACAACCCGTTAATCTGGGGAGAATTCTACATTGCCCTTCCAAACAGAAAACAACATCTGTTTCTCTCACTGGCTGTCGGAGGCATTTCCCACATCAGGGCGTACCAAATGCTGACGGAAATTCTATCTGTTCTCTCGACTGTTACATTGCCCGCTGTTGTATTCCTGTCTGAGTTTTACCCACAGCCACCTTATTTAGGGGCTCCTTCTCCTTTCACTCAGGTGAAGATCTGTGTGGTGAGCGGAGCGATTCGATCATTCCCCTCGTTAGGTCCCTGCGCTGGACCTGGTGAATTGTTCCAATGCTCATGGACTCCTTACCAGTTGGAACAATGACTCCGTTTGATGGTACTTTCTCTCTGCCCCTTTGTCGGCCAAGTTTATCCCTCTGAATTATTGATGATTTGACTACACATGTACCATGATGACAGATTTAATGAGAAAGAGCCCAGTGAACATACCTGTGTCCATTCTAACTCTGACTGACTTTGGTTGATTGTCGTTTGCTTGTCTGACGTCCGGGTGGAAGAAAGCCCCACCTGCTGGCAATGACCTGAATTACACAAATAAAAACGTATGATTCAGTTCCTCTGTCCTTCAAATTTAAAACATTTTTGTAAGGTCACTGCTCACTCTCCAACATTCCAGACAGTAAATGGAGATTGGTACAAAGACCTTCAACTGAACACAAATTTCAAGATGATAGCAAGGAAATATAAGGAAACTTACTTAAAGGAGCGATGCAATGAAGCTGAAGAAGCCAAAAGAATTGGAAAAAAGAAGAGATCTGTTGCAGAAGAATTGAGATATCATAGGAACATTTCATGTAAAATGAGCATAGGAAAAGACAAAGAAGGGAAGGACCTTACAGAAGCAAAGGGCATCAAAGGGAGTTGGCAGGAACACACAGAAGAATTGCAAAAAGATCCAACAGTGAAGACATTAGCAATGACTCCCTCATCGATCTAGAGCCAGACATTCTGGAAAGCGAAGTCGAATGGGTGATAGAAAACATTGCCAATAATAAGGCTGCAGGATGTGACAGGATTTCAGTAAAATTGTTGAAATTTCTAAAAGGTGATGCTGTAAAAGTGTTGCATCCAATTTTCCAGCAGATCTGGGAAAATATAAACAACAATGACTTTTAGGCTGGATTAAGATCCGTTTTTATCCCAAAACCCAAGAATGGAAATGTCAAGTATTCACGTGCTAGAAAAGTAATGCTAAAGATTATGCAAGCAATATATGGAACACGAACTGCCAGATAGAAGCTGCTTTTAGAAGAGGCAGAGGTACCAGAGACCAAATTGCTAACCTATGCTGGATAATGGAGAAATCGCGAGAATTTCAGAAAAGTATTTATCTATGTTTTATTGACTACTCTAAATCCTTCAGCAGTGCGGTCCATAATATACTATGGCAAATACTTAAAGAAATGGGAATACCTGGACATCTGTTCTGCCTTATGAGAAATTTGTACAAAGATCAAGAAGCAACAGTTGCCAGACACAGAACAACAAACTGGTTCAAGATTTGGAAAGGAGTATGACCAGTCTGCATACTGCCACCCAGCTTATTTAATCTATATGTTGAACATATGAGGAATGCTGGTCCAGGCGACTCAAAATGTTGCAGTGAAAATTACCAGACAGAATATTAACAACCTCAGATATGCAGGTGATACGATTCTAATGGCTGAAAGTGAGGAGGATCTGAAGAAGCTTCTAATGAAAGTGAAAGAAGAAAGTTGAAAGCTGGCTTCTTGCTCAATATTAAGAAGACCAGCCAGTCCTATTAACTTTGTGGTACTAAATGGAAAGGAAGTGGAAGCAGAGACGGATTTTTTCGTCCCTGGTTCAAAGATTTCTATAGATGGTAACGGTAATAGCTATTTTGTTGCATTGGAAGGATCCTAATCCACCTGCTGCTTTTTTCTGGCTCTCCTCCATTATGTTTTGTTTAAACCTGGAGAAAATTAGAAGTCGGACGTTCGATACATCTTTCAAATTTGAACAAACCTGGCCACCTTTCATTCAATATTTTCAGAAGATCTAATTTCTTATCTTTTTTATTTTTTTTTTAGTTTTTTTCTTTCTTTCTCCCTCCGTGAAGTTTCAGATTTGACTAGAAGGACGCTTTCTTCTTTTTTTGTAATCTTGTCCTCAAGTGGACTGCCCAGTTCCCCCCTTTTTTTTGTTTTAGTTTTTAGTTTGTTTAGTGTTTTATTTCTCTCCTATAAATAGAACATATCCAGTCTTTTTTTGTATGAATTGTCAAGAGGAGTTGTGGTTCTCTGTTTATATATAATAGCCTAATATTATATTACACATGATTTTGACAGTGTATATAATTTTCTTTGTTTGTACGTTTATTCTATTATGTATTTGATATAACTTCACCTCTGATTCGTATCTATTCATATAAATTATTTAATCAATAAAGAAAGATTGAAAATGATGGTAAATGCAGCGTATTAAACGGCGCTTACTTCTGGGGAGGGTAGCAATGGCAAATTTAGATAAAATACTGAAGTGCAGAGACATAACATTGTCTGCGAAGGACCGTAGAGTCAAGTATATAGTATTTCCAGTTGTGATGTAAGGCTGTAACAGCTGGAGTATTAATAAGGCTGAATACAAAATAATCAACGCCTCTGAACTTGGATGTTGGGGGAAAGAGTTCGTTGGACAGCAAGAAGATCCAACAAGTCAATACTTGGAGAAATACGCCAGACTGCTCACTGGGAAGCTTGAAAAGCTCAATTATTTTGACCACATCATGAGGGGACAGGATTCCTTGGAGAAGACTCTCATGTTCGGTAAAACAGAAGGCAAAAGGAGAGGATGGCAGAGGCTACGATGGATAGATAATAATATTCAGGAAATGCCTATACCCTTGGGGTATCTTAGAGAGGCAGTCTCCAGTAAAGAGGCTTTGTGTGCAGTAATGCTGTTGTATTTGGCTGTGTTCATGTGTTTTCATGTATGTTTTGAATGTCTACTAAACTTGAACATAAATTGGACAATGATTGTATCATAAACAAAAAAAAAGAATGAATATAGATGTTTTCAGTCAATAACAGACTTGTAAGTGTTGCATTTTGTCCCTAATGCAGACAGGGAGCAGCCATACTCCAAGCATCTGACCACACAACACCCACTGGGGCAGCCTGCTGGCCCGAGGTGTGTCTGTTTACTCCGCCGTTTAAACCCAGACACCTCAAACAAAAAGCAGCCACCGGGTCCCTCCAGCCCAACGTGTCAGATAGTAAGATCGTGACTTGCTGTTAAAATCACCCGACTCCGCACTTGCAGGCAACACTTTTTCGGTGTCCACTAAAAATATGCTGAAGCCTTCTCCATCCTTGCTCATACTGAGGAGATAAATCCCCTGAACTCCCACTTCAGTCCATCGCCCTGACAGCTCCGCCAACTCCTTGCTAAGGAAACGCCTAAATGACGAAGCCCATATCCCTACTGGTTGGTATGCTAAATTGGTATTTGGTTTCACCAATGAGAGACAAGTAAATGTCACGTCACTTCACGAGAGATACCGGTCACGCGCAGCATGCTTAAATCTTCTCATCGTCAGCCCGAGGGTGACGAATTTCCGCGAGAGGGCGCGCGGTAGATGGGGAGACTGTAGAGTCAGTAACAGGGAACGGGGAGCGCGTCCCTCGGTCCCGTACCGTGCGGACCAGCTCACCGATTGTGTCATGGTCGATCTGCAACCTGCTGGGATACAACATTAACACACAAATCTCGATGTATATACTTAATCAATGTATGGTTTCTTTTCACTTGAACTTATATTGGCTTACACTAATTAAACTGTCAGAACTTTTCTAATCAACACACCAAGTACATAAGTGGACCACTCGGCCTACCGAACCTGCTGCTGATCTGATTTAAACTTTCGTTACGCATTCTCCCATGTTCATTTCGTTAACACTTCAAACCCACTCTTCATAAACAAACAGAGCTTTGAATGGAATAAAAGGCTTTAATTTCTCTGGGCAGTGAGCAGAAAGAGTTCCTAACTCCCGCGATCAATATTGGCAAAAGAATAGGAGGGTAAGAGGGTGAGTGGGGAGGGGGAGGGGAAACTGTTGCTGCGATGCCCTCTCCACAGCCAATCTTTCCACAGTCTCTCTGAACATTGCATCTACCTTTATATCAACTCCTCCATCATCTGATCCAACACGCTGCTTCCCTTACTGAGTTTAAACCGACTCCGGCAGCTCCAGTAGTCCTGGCTGCAAGGACATTCGTTCATCTCAAGTACAGGTATAACCCATGGCTTTGGTACAGGATCAAATGGGAACATTGCAAAACCTATTTCTGCTTAATCACAGATTCATAGGTTCTGACAATTTATTGGTAGAAAAACACGATGACGACAGGGTATGTAAATTTAAATTATTCGTTGGCATTTGCTAGTTCAGACTGAATGAAATGTGGTGCTGGGACATTTGGCTTCAAGATGGTTTGCTCCTAGCAGAGGCTTGCACGACGATATACTCGAGGGCAAGTATATCATTGCAGCTTGCAATAGACAGAGGAGTCAATGACATGTTCCTGTAGTTCATGGTAACTCCACATTTCTGCATTCACTGGAGCCGGAAGCGCTGCGGTGTCTTCTAAAGGGAGAAAATTTTCAACGCATTTTGAGATGATTGGGACCTAACACAGACAAGCAAGGAAACATCAGACCAGATAAAGAGTTTGAAATGAGCAAATAATGTGAGGAATATGCATGGCTTCACAGAGCTGATGCTGACAGCGCATCAGTAGATCTGGAATGATTGCAACTGGCACTTCTACATTTATTCCGCATCACTCCAGCTATTTCCTCTTTTCCTTGGTACAGAAATGTAATTTCTAAAGGAGTAGTGTTTGAGTAAATGAGACACACCAAACTTTCTCCTGACTTTCAATGGAAACTCTGAGTCAGAAGGGTTCTGTCGAATTGATGATCTCCGTCCTCGGGCTGGTTCACTTGTTGCTGTTGCCTCGTTTTCAGTTCTGGTTCGCTTCCAGTTGTGGGCATTTCTTCCAATAACCCTCTCACCGGAGATCTAACTTCAATAAAAGAAGTAATGAAGTATGTTACTAAAACAAATGAGAACAAAGCGTTAACCTGACATTTAAATTTTGAGCGCATGTGTCATGATCCGAGTGAAGAAATCTGTAACTGTTCCTCAAACTTTACAAAGCCTGATATGGGATACAAAGGAACACAGACAAAATGCTGGAGGAACTCATCAGGCCAGGCAACATCTGGATGTCAATGCTCCTCTCTTCCAGCTGCTTAGTTCCTCCAGTATTTTGTGGGTGTTGCTTGGATTTCCAGCAGCTGAAGATTTTCTCTTGCTTGTGATGGAATACAAGGAAGTCATCATTCAGTCATAGTATAAGATACAAGTCATAATATATAACAGGAGAATTATGTGATAAAGTCATTCTAGACTTCTCCATAATCAATCATGAAGGATTATTTTCCAACACCGTATTCCTGCTTCCTGCTATAATTCTCAACCAATTTAGAAATCCAGAACATGAATATACCCAACGATAGCCTCCACCACTGTTCGTGGTGACAAATTCCACAGATCAAACAACCTTTGGCTGAAGTAATGTCTCTCATCTCAGTTTTAAAGTGACGCTTCTTTATTCTGAGGCTGCACTCTCAGATCCCAGACTCTCCGTCTAATCCAGACACCCTCTCCATTCCCACTTCATGCAGGCTTGTTGTTATTCAGTTGGAAAATATTCATCCGCGCTGTAACTTCAACCCCCACCCCCCAACCAACCCTAGATATGGGGGGGGGGGTGATTTACTTTTCAGCTGGTTTGGCACACCATTGTGGCCGAAGGGCCTGTTCCTGTCATGTTCTGTTCTATCTTCAGCATCCTGAGTTTCTGTTTGACTCCCACTGGCCGATAGACAGGTGAGAGTGAGGGGAAATTTCCAATTGTGAATTGATTTCCAAAACCCCGGTCTATTTCTACTGGTGCAAACACAAAACAGCCTATTTAATCACAGCCTCTTCCTGTGAGGGATGGAATGGGAACTCATTCTCTGCTTTGCTTCCAAAGAGACTTCAGAACTAAACATCTGGGCACAGAACAGAAATACTCACTCAACATCTCATAAACCCTGACAACTTGATTCCCTGATTCATTTTATCTGGTTCAAGACATGTGTGGTATTCCAGGATCCAACCTCAGAAGGTCACAGCCCGCACATCTTTTCCACATCTCACACTGGGTGTTCCCGCATCTCACTCTGAGAGATTCACGCTACTAATATCCAGCCACCTGAGACGTCTGCTTAATTACGGAAGGAGTAACATCCAGCCGCATCTGTAAAAGTACCAACGTGGACCGAAGCCCAAACACTGCCAGTCCCATATTCCTGGAAACCACATACCAAGATTGCATCGCAAGCACCAACTCTCCCAGGGCTCTTTGCTGCCGGTAATATGCGGCAGTGTCTCAGCTAATCGCAGTTCATAAAACTTACACTCCCACACCAACCCGTGACAGAACTGGAGCCTGATGATCCTCTTTCTCGACGGGGATTAGCTGTAAAACATGGGCCTTGGACCACAAAGAGGGTGCTGATACATTTTAGCTTGTTCCCACAGTTACATTGAACACAGTTGTTCATTATTTTATTGAGTGTGGTGTAGCACAGGTCAATTAGCAGCCACTTTCCCCGTCGTGTAACAGGAAGAAAATGTTTTAAATATAAAATTGAAAATATAGCATTGGTAACTCAGTACAGCAGATTTAATTTTGTTCTTTTGATGCAGAAATGATTGACTGACTGCAAGATGTTTGACACACTGAACAGAATTGCATAAATACAATCCCTACAATCTTCTTCATTCCATCCCGGACAGTAAACGCTCGAAGCATCCTCGTATCTGAGGCCACTCTCTCTCCGCTGGGAGTCAGCAACCAGAGAGCGAGAAACATGTTCAACACTCTCTGCAGCTCTGGTGAGCTGTTGCCCTGGTGACGGAGGAAGTGACTCGCAAAGATAACCGAGCGGGGAAACAACAAACTCAGTGTGACACGTTCTCGGTTTCATTGTGAAAAAGGTGAACTGAACATTCAGCCTTTTTGTAATGGTGATACTAAAATTCCAGTGGTTGTATTCACCCTTTCTGGGTGCATTCAGTAGTTTCATGGTAGTTTCAGCTCTACAGAGCTCTCAGAAGTGCAGACGCTGGTCCAAAATAAAATCACATTGTTGGATTCGACCTGTCGATTGTGTGTAGAAGTTTCAATTGAGATTCACAGAGCCCTTGGAGCACAGACACAGGACTGTTAGCCCATCCAGTCCGTGCCATGTTCGGTGTGGTTCCATCTCCCTGCACCCAGACCATAGCCCTCTATCCCTCCCTCATTGATATACCCACCCAAACATCTCTCAAATTCTACAATCGAGCCTCCATCTCTTACTTCTGCTGGGAGTTGGTTCCGCATTCGCACCACCCTCTGATTGAAGTAGTTCCCCTTCAGATTCCCCATAAATGTGACACTTTTTGCCCTAAATCCATGATCTTACCCAACCTGAGGGGAAAAGTCCTACCTTTATTCACCCTATTTATACCATCATAGATTTCTATATCTCAAGCGGGGGTTCCCAACCTGGGATCCATGGACCTCTGCTTTAATTGTAGGGGCAAATGACATAAAAAAAGTTGGAACCCTGCATATACCCCATCATTTCTCTGTATTCCAGGTAATCAAGTTCTAACCTGTTCAACCTATGACTATAATGATATTCTGAAAAACCAGCAATGTCCGTGTAATTTTCCATTCTCTTTTTCACGCTTATCGATATCTTTCTTCCCAGCAGCTGAACGGAACTGCACACAATTCCGCAAATTTGGAAATCACGGTGTCTGTTACAACTTTAGCATTAATATCCCAACCACTCTTCTTAATAACCTGCGTTATAAAGGTCAAGATGCCCAAAACTCTCTTTACGACTCTGGTGCTACCTTAAAGGAATTGTGGATCTGTAACATCCACGCCAGGACAATTAGGCTCCAAACAGTCATTTCCCCCAAGTAGTGAGCCTGATCAACACCTATACCCATAATCCACCCTCCACACCCTACCCACTACTAGTTTCCTGACAGTTCTAGGCACTTCTCTGCCTAAAGTAACTTTATGGACAGACAATCAATATCAGTCTCCATATCTTCAGATTCTCCTGTGCCTATCGTCACTTTAGGGACATACAATCAATGTTTTAAGCATTCATACTTTATTTGTATTATTGTGGTCTCTGTCATTTTGTTGTTGTTTTTTTTTCTCTTGTGTCCTGCTTCGAACACAGAGTCACAATTATTTTGTTCTGCTGTACTGGAATGACATTATGCAAGCTTGAATCCTGAACCCTTGGAAAAATAATGTGACCAACCACATTATCTATACTCCCTCTTGATTTCCTAAACTCCTACAATGTCACCACCATTCTCCTCTGGAATGAAGATCCAGCTCGGCCAACCACTTCCTATGACTCGGCCCTCTAGTCCAGGCAGCATCTTCAGCAATCTCGTCTGCAACCTCTCCAGACTGATAATATCTGTACTACAGTAGGGTAAACACAACTGTACGTAATACTTTGTGTATCCGCACCAAAAAATTATATAAACACAATATAATGCCCATAATCCAGAACTCAATACCCTAACTAATGGCCAGCATTATTAAAACCCTCTTGTTCACCCTCTATACTTGCACGTCCACTTTCAGTGAACTGTACTCTTTTCACCCCAGGTCGCTCTGTTCCACAACACCCGAAGTCCTCCTGTTCACTATACCAGTTCTACCTAGTTGACTGTCCAAAATGCATCATCTCTCACTTGACCAAGTTCAAAACCATTTGCCATTCCTCAGCCCATCTCAAAAGCTGACCAAGATGTCTTTGAAATTCAGTGTCAGCTGTTGCCATAACAACCAGTCTCCCGAATTTAGTCTCCCTGTATACCCATGGCTGTGTCGCCACCCACGGCTCTAATCTGCTAATGAAATTTATCGACGACACCGCATAGATTGGCCTCCTCTCAAGCAATAACGAGGTGGCCTACAGGGAAGAGGTCATCTCTCTGACACAGTGGTGGCAAAGTAACAACTTTCCTCTCAATGTCGCAAAAACAAAGGAGCTGGTTGTGGATTACAGAAGGAATGGAGACGGGTAAACCCCTATTGACATTAGTCGATCTGGGGCTGAGTTAGTGAACAGCTTTAAGTTCCTCGGCATCCCCATCACCAAGAATCTCACACTGTCTGTTCACATCAGCTGTGTGGTGAAAAAGGCACAAAAGCGCCTCAGACGGTTGAGGAAGATCGGTATCATAGAACATAGAATAATACAGCACATTACAGGCCCTTCGGCCCACAATAATGTGACGACCATCAAACCCTGCCTCACATATACCCCCCTCCAGCTTAAATTCCTCCGTTTACCATAGTTGTCTCTTAAACTCCACTAGTATATTTGCCTCCACCACTGACTCAGGCAGTGCATTCCACGCACCAACCACTCTCTGGGTAAAATACATTCCTCTAATATCCCCCTTGAACTTTCCTCCCCTTACCTTAAAGCCATGTCCTCTTGTATTGAGCAATTGGTGCCCTGGGGAAGAGGCGCCGGCAGTCCACTGTGTCTATTCCTCTTAATATCTTGTACACCTCTATCATGTCTCCACTTATCCTCCTACTCTCCAAAGAGTAAAGTCCTAGCTTCCTTAATCTCTGATCATAATCCATACTCTCTAAACCAGGCAGCATTCTGGTAAATCTCTTCTGTACCCTTTCCAATGCTTCCACATCCTTCCTATAGTGAGGCGACAAGAAATGGACACAGTACTCCAAGTGCGGCCTAACCAGAGTTTTATAGAGCTGCATCATTACATTACGACTCTTAAACTCTATCCCTCGACTTATGAAAGCTAACACCCCATAAGCTTTCTTAACTACCCTATCTGCCTGTGAGGCAACTTTCAGGGATCTCTGGCATGTACCCCCAGATCCCTTTGCTCCTCCACACTACCAAGTATCCTGCCATTTACTTTGTACTATGCCTTGGAGTTTTTCCTTCCAAAGTGTACCATCTCACACATTTCCGGGTTGAACTCTATCTGTCACTTCTCAGCCTACCTCTGCATCCTATCAATACCTCTCTGCAATCTTCGACAATCCTCTACACTATGTAGAATATCACCGACCTTTGTGTTGTCTGAAAACTTGCCAACCCACCCTTCTACCCCGACATAAAGGTCATTAATAAAAATCAAGAAACGTACAGGTCGCAGAACCGATCCTTGTGGGACACCACTAGTCACAACCCTCCAATCTGAATGTAATCGCTCCACCACGATCTCTGCCTTCTGCGGGCAAGCCAATTCTGAATCCACCTGGCCAAATTTCCCTGGATCCCATGCCTTCTGATTATCTGAATAAACCTACTGTGTGAACTTGTCAAACGCCTTACTAGAATCCATGTAGATCACGTCCACTGCACTACCCTCATCTATATGCCAACACCCCTAAATCAGAAGAAGATTTTTTTTTTATGGGGGCACAACTGAGAGCATCCTAACTCGCATCACTGCTTGGTATTGGAACTGTACATCCCTCAATCGCAGGACTCTGTAGACAGTGGTACGGACAGTCCAGCACATCTGTAGTTGTGAATTTCCCATGATTCAGTATCTTTACAAGGACAGGTGTGTAAAGAGGGCCCGAGAGATCATTGGGGACCAGAGAAACACCAACCACAATCTATTCCAGCTGCTACCTTCCGAAAAAATGCACCGCAGAATAAAAAACCAGGACCAACGGGCTCCGGAACAACTCCTTCCACCCGGCCATCAGGCTAATTAACTCACGTTGATCTGTGGTAATCTATATTATATGGAATGTTCAAATGATTTTAAATTATAAATTACTTTGTTTGCACATCGCACATTTAGAGGGAGACGTAACGTAAATATTTTTACTCCTCATGTATGTGAAGGATGTAAGAAATAAAGTCAATTTAGTACAATTCAATTCAAATTTGCTAATCGTGCCTTGTACATTCATGTACAAATCAATGGCATGAATAATGAATTACAGAGGTGTCGACACTGACACACACATTCGACTCGCTACAGGCCTCCATTTGCTAAAACCATCTTCAATCATCTCCCTCTGTTTCTTGTTCTGGAGCCCGGTGTGAATCCACCTCGCCAGCTCCCCGTGAATCCCACGTGACTGAACCTTCCCGATCAGCTGCCATGCGGGATCTTGTTACAGACTTTACCAAAGTTCAGATGAACAACATCACTGCCCAACTTCACCCAACTACCTAGTTAACTTTTAAATAATCTCCAAAATACTTCACAGATGTGATGGCCTATTGGGCAGTGTTGATGGTGATTTCCCCATAACCAATGTCCAACATCCCGGGATTTCAGCTTCACTGCAGACTGAGAAAATTCCGATCCCAGCTGCAGAATTACCAACCTGGACTGAAGCCCGTATACTGCCAGTTCCATATCCTCAGAGTCACCGGCCCAATATCATCACCCATGCAAAGACGCTTTGGTGCCGGCAATTTGCCGTGGTGTTTCTGCAATTTCCGATTCACAAACTGAGGTGGAATTGGAACCTAATGACCCTCTGCCGGGGCGGGTGGTCAGGCTGGTTCCCCGGTCTGTATAGAGAATGCGGGTACACTTCAGCCTGACACCAGAGGCTAAACCGAACACATTTGATCACAATCTTCCTGCTGTGTGGGATCTTGCCCAGCACAGCTGGCTGCCATGTTTCCTGCAGTGCAGCAGGAACAAAATGTAAAATTATACAGTAGAAAATGCTGAGAACTCAGTACATCAGAATACATCTCTGAAAGGAAAAATGGTGGAAGACCCAGTTCCAGAACTGAGACTGTCCAAAATGCGGCCGATCTGCTGAGCGTTTCCAGTATTATCTCCTTAAATTTCCTGCAACTGTAGTATTTTCTCCATCTTCATTTTAATGCACAGATAGTAACTGATTGCCACCCTAGACTGTAAATACCACCCCACCCCAACTAATTTGTTAGTTCTGAGTTCATTCTGACCCTGGTGTAACACATCCCATACAGTCAATAGTCACAGCATCCTTTCCTCCCACTATCATTCTGTTACATTTGCTCCCGAGGCCACTGTCTCTACGCTGAGAGGCGGTGACCACAAAGCGATAAAAAGTGCAACACTTGCTTCAGCTCTGACGGGCCGTTACCCTGGAAACAGAGGAAGTGGCTCCCTGAAAATAACCGAGAAAGGAAATAACAAACTTAACATCAGATGCTATGAGTTCAATTATGACAAAGATTAACTCTGCAGCCATTTTGTAACGGTGAAACTAAAATTGAAATGGCTGCAATTACCCTGCCACGTGCTGTGTTCAATTAAACTTCTGGTAGTCCTGTCTATATAAAAATATCCTGGAAAAGATGCAAAACAAAATTTCACAATGAAGACAAAGTTTGAAAGAGAGATTGCTGAAATATATCATTGCGGCATTGGGATACAGACTGGACAGAGGTTGAACAAGATGGTTGATATATATCATTGAGGTGATGGGATACAGGCAGGGCCGATGTTGAACAAGTTGGTTGATATATCTCACTGAGGAGGTGGGATATAGGCTGGACAGAGGTTGAACAAGATGGTTGATATATATCATTGAGGTGTTGGGATACAGGCAGGGCAGATGTTGAGCAAAATAGGCAGGGGATGAGCAGATTGAGCCTGATGGGAGAAGAGGATCAAGGGCAATCTCTGATGGTCCTCCAGCAGTACACAGATCCTGAGATAATAGTACATGCTAGGAGATAACAGATTCCAATATAACAAAGCCAGAACAAACAATAAGAATTTTGGTATACTTTTCAACTCTACACACTTTATCAATGCACCGCAGAAAGTATCCCATCCTGATACTTCACATCTTCATATGGCTACTGCTCTTCCTTTAACTGAACGAAATAGCGGAGAACTGTGGACACAGCTGTGTACAACATAGAAACCAACCTCCCCTCCATGGAGTCAGCCTATACTTCCCACTGACGGTGTCAAGGGCGGTGTCCATTCTGCTGTTATAAGCAAACTGAATGTTCCCCAGTGTGATGAGATGGACTCCTGACCCCACAGTCTAACAAGATGTGACCTTGCATCACATATCTACCTGCAGTGCAGTTTCTCTGTAACCAGAATGAGTTATTACATTCTATTTTTGTTTCACCTTATATCACCTCAATGTGTTGTTGTAATGTATTGATCTGTGGGGATGACACCAAAGACAATGTTTCACTGTACATTGGTAACATGTAAAAAGAAGATTCCCCATTTTAATCGTGGGGAAATATTAGACAGCCTGGGTTGCTCCTTTAGAAATTCCGGAAGGAGTGTACAGATTTCTGGGAAACTCAGATACATGAAAAAAAACTTAATTCTCCCATTAATAGGGCCACACATCGGGAAACATTGGCTGCATGCTGTCAAGTCGCAGAAATAGAAGAAGATGATGTAAACTTCCCAGTTCTCCCCAGAGGACGTGAGAGATCTGGATCTCACTGTCCTGTCTGAACGGGGAAGATGAAACTACCCATACACGAGGAGCAGTGTCCCGAGGGTGCGATTACTCTGTTTAACCCTCCGTCTGCAAGGACACAATGTACCGAACGTCCGCTTCCAGTGTGCTGGAAATATGTAAAACAATTATCGACCCCAGACATCGATCCAGGTGAAGACTAGATCCACTACCGGAGGTAAAGTTCCCCAGGTACAACTTAACGGATGGGCTTAGTCCTGACATCGCTCCTGGGACCAGAACACCAGGGGCTGAGCGGCAGTTCATGTCAGACGGTTTTGTGTGAAGGTCCCATAACCAGAACGACCACAACAGGTTGTATCCAGGAAGTGGGACGAGGCCGCCAGTTCGAGGAAATTTATGGGACTCACTTCCTAACATCAGGTTCCCCCCTGCCCCAGTAGTCACCGATGGGAAATTGTCAGTCGCGTTCACCCCGAGTGACCAGCCTCAATACTGACCGATGAGAACTTGATCAATTTGTCCCGCAGACAGTGATCGGTTCACTGGCTCCCAGTCGACGATCCCCTTCAACAGAGAACGGAAAGAAAACCCCAGCCCATCCGGAGACTGTGAGAGTGGGGGCGGGGCCTCGGAAGTGAAAACCTCAGATGCTGCAGATCTGCATTTGAAATGGGAGCGAGAACCTGGATTATGTGACGGGTGGAGGGTCTCCCGTCTGAACTGGCGACTACGTTCCTAGCCCCTCACACACTGCCCGACCGACCTGCCGCATTTTACACGTTATTTCATATTTACACCAGTTACATTTTTAATTTTTCCCTCTGTATCTTCCCGTCCCCATTGCTCCACCTCCCGGTTCTCAGAGTTACGGGCTCGATTCCCATCCCGGTCCGACGTAAAATTCCCACCCGAACAGGAATTGTGCAGGTTTCATTGGAATCACACTATTTTCTATCCACATCCATCCGGAGCTTCACTGGACAAGAACACTGAAACATCAAGTGAGAATCCGCTGGAGGTGGTCATTTAGCCCCTCAAACCATCAACAAGATGATGGCTGCTCTCCCATCTCAGGCAAATGTTTCTGCCCGATCCTTATTTCCTTGATCCCTTCAGTCTCCACACATTTGCCAGTCTCTGTTTTACGTGAGGATGATCATTGAGTCTTCACCGCCCTCTGTGGTGGGGTTTTTCAGACATTCACCACCCTCAGAGTGGAGGCATTTCCTCTCATCTCAGTCCATCCCCTTTTTCAGAGACTGGGCCAGATGGACTGCATCCCAGCTCACTAGGTTTTTTAATCCTCCATGGAATTAATTTCCATCTTCTGCAGCCCCGTGTTGTCCCAACCACTCACCTTCCACTCATGTCATTATTTCCACCTTCCCACCTCCCCCTCACCTGGATCCACCTCTCACTCCCCAGCTCTTGCCCCATCCCCACCCCTCACCTCTTTTCTCTGACTATTTCCCGTCCACTCTCAGTCCAGAGGGAGGGTCTCGGCCCGAAATGTTGACGGTCCATTTCCCTCCACAGATGCTGCCCGACCCACTGAGTTCCTCCGGCAGTTTGTTCTTTGGTCTGTATAACCCGTGTTAGTATGGGGAGCGGGATTTTACACCATATTCCAGGTACAATCTCAACAAAGTCCAAATAATCGTTAAAGTCATTTTCACTCTTATACCTAATAACTCTTACAATAAATACAATGTCAAGACAAGTCACTTTTATTGTCATTGCGACCATAACTGCTGGTACAGTACATAGTAAAAATGAGACAACGTTTTTCAGGACCATGGTGTTAATTACAAAAACTAGACTGAACTACGTAAAAAAACAACACATAGCAGAAAAAAAAAACAAACACAACAACGACACCAGACTACAGACCTACACAGGACTGCATAAAGTGCACAAAAACAGTGCAGGCATTACAATAAATAATAAATAGGACAATAGGGCAAGGTGTCAGTCCAGGTGCTGGCTATTGAGGAGTCTGATAGCTTGGGGGAAGAAACTGTTACATAGTCTGGTCGTGAGAGCCTGAATGCTTCGGAGCCTTTTCCCACACCTTCTACCCAATGTACCTTCTACCTCCCTCCCTACCCACTGCACCTCAGTCCCTCACCATTAAACACACAGTTTCTGTTTCTCCTACAGAACTGGGTGATCTCACACTGGGCTCCAGCTGACCTGTTGCTCCCACTCACTCCTTTTGCCTCCGTCTGCCTGAAACCTCTCGACAAAAGACACAGAACATTGAACAGTACAGTACCTGAACATGCCCTTCGGCCCAAAATGTTTTGCTCAGCTAATTAAATTAGGAATCAAATGGCCAAATAATCCCTTCTGCTGACATAATGTCCACAGCTTCCTCACATCCAGGTGCTGATTTAAATATCTCTTAATATTGTGTCTGCCAGAACCATCACCCCGGGCAGCACATCATAGCAACCCTCCACTCTGTCTGGTAAAAACACTTGTACCTCACATCTCCTTTCAAACTAGCCGCTCTCACATCAAATACATGGCCTTTTGTATTAGACATTTACAACCAGGATAAAAAAATATTGTCTGTCTTCTCTATCTATGCCTCTCATAATTTTATACACCTCCATCGTCTCACCCTAGCCTATGTCACTCCAGAGAAAACAACCCAAGTTGTTATAGCTCATGCCCTCGAATCCAGGCAATATCCTGGTAAGCCTTTTCTGCACGCTCTCCAGGGACATTGACATCCTCCCTGGAATGAGGCAGCCAGAAATGTATGAAATACTCCAGATGTGGCCAAACTCACGTTTCATGAAGCTGCAACATAACTTCCTGAATTTTGAATGCTATATCATGACTAATAAAGGCAAGCATGTCATTTGCCTTCTTAACCAGCCTGTCAATCTGTGTAGCCACTTTCAGGGGGCGATGAACTTGGGACTCCAAGATCCCTCTGTTCATCGACACTGTTAAGGTCTTGTACTTGACACTGTAGTATCTCTATCATTGGCCTAGCGAGCTGCCAAGATGATCATCACTAATCAAATCTCACAGAGATTTCTCAGGTCCTGTTGAATTTATTGCCAAGTGCACAAGTACGGGAAGGTACAGGTACAAAGAGACACCGATTTGTGGCAGCATCACAGGCAAGTACATTCAGATAACACACGGAACACAAATTATACGATTCTCTGTCAGTAACAATCTGTAAATATAAGTTTTATATCATTAACAATATGGAAACAAAAATGTATCAATAATCATAAATATACATTCTCTGTCATTAACATTATACAAATATACATTTTTTCCAAGAGCTGACTTGGAAATGTTTAATTTGGTCCCTCAGCCAAATTGTTGACACAGTTTGGGAACAACTGAGCTCCAAGCACTGGTCGCTAAAACACCAACTGGGACATCCTGTAGGGCCAAGAAGGGTCTGGTTATTCTTTCTCTTTAAACACAGGACCAGGAACAGGCCACTTGGCCCATCATGTCCATCCTGTAATTTAATAATACCCAACACCAGTCCATCCTTGCTCCCATCACCAATCCAATCTACTTTGCCCAGACCATTAGCCCCACTTGCAGGTCAACAGTCTGCCAGCAATTGTCCCCCAAAGTGGTGAATATCTCTGCTCGCCACCACCATGGCCTCAGACATTTCCACAGACGAGCCCCCTTGTCCCTTGTGTCATTGCTTCACACCAATGGGAAGAGAGTAATTCCTCTGTTGACTGTGGGGTGGGGTGGGTGGGTCAGACCATTGTTACCTCAGCCAGTAAAGTTCAACTGTTTCTGCGCCAGTGTGATGTAAGGAATTGCACACGCGATGTCAGATCCCAATGTGGGGAACCCACACATGACATCAGGTATGTGGGGGCGCAGAGTGACAGCACATGTGGGTGAGAACTTGTTTTCAAAAGTTGTTTACTGGACATTTTTAATGATTTCATGGGGATAATGAAGAAAGCATAACAGATGTCATCGCTGAACCCAGTGTTGTGTGAGGAAAAGTCCCCTGCCACATGCCCGGATTTGCCATGTTGTTGACGGAGTGGGCAGCATGGCCATTTTCTTGAATTGGGTCACAAAACCCCAAATGTTTCTGGGGAGGACTTTCCAGGGTGATCTGGTTTGGGTGGTTCAGCCAGTGCAGTAATCTACTGTTTACTATTTTCATAAACAATGGCTTGACTGATGTAAACCGGATTCGGCTGCAGTGTAAACACAGGAGTCTTTGTCTCCTGGTAAACCAAACACCCTGACAATGAGAACCACAGATACCCCTTCCTGTAAGTCAGTGTATCATTCAAACAGCTGTTTGCTGAGAGGAATGGTCATTGAAGTTCTCCCAGATATAGTTGAATAGAGTTGAAGTGGAGTTCAGGGGTGTCACATTAAAAGGACAGGTCAGCCAGACCCTCTGTTTGGTCCATCTGACTAACCTTCCTGAACATTGTGTTTGTGACAGAGCCCCAGAGTCTGGGAACAGCTGAATGGCAGGAAGCAGGGGGTGATGCTGAGGGCAAACACGAGGAAATCTACAGATGCTGGAAATTCAAACACACACAAAAGGCTGGTAGAACACAGCAGGCCAGGCAACATCTATAAGGAGAAGCACTGTCGACGTTTCAGCTCGAGACCCTTCATCTCCTGACCCGACGAATGGTCTCGGCCTGAAACGTTGACAGTGCTTCTCCTTTTTGATGCTGACTGGCCTGCTGTCTTCCACCAGCATTTTGTGTGTGTTGTTGAGAAAAGCTCAAGCAAGTTTGCAGCAAGTAATTTCAAAGTATTTTTTATTTGGAAAGATATTAAGTATAAACTCTCCCCTTCGTTTCCATCTCCCCACTCAGAAGTGACCAAAAGCTGCTTCACAGGATGGAAGACCTTGAAATGAACAAACACTGAGGGAATGTGAGTGAATTTAAAGAGCTGGGATACTGACAGCACATCACCAGAGCTGGAGTGATTGCAGCTGTTCTGACAGAGGCATAACTGGTACTTTTGGGCACATTCGGTCTCACTCCAACTATATCCTACCTTCCTTTGTACAGGTATGTAATGTCTAAAGGACCAGTGTTTGAGTAAAGGAGACTCACCAAACTTTCTCCTGACTGAATTACTGGAGTCTCCGAGTCAGATGGGTTCTCTCCAGTTGATGATCTCCGTCCCCGGGCTGGTTCACTTGTTGCTGTTCCCTTGTCTTCAGTCGTGGTTTGCTTCCAGTTGTGGGCTTTTCTTCCAATAAATCTCTCACCACAGGTCTAACTTTAACATGAAAGATAATGAAGTATGTTAACAATACAAAGGAGGTCAAAACATTTCTGCTCACTGAAATCTAAAGATTGAAGACAAATATAATGATCTGAATGTTCCTAAATAAAAACTCACTGAAAGACATAAGTCACAGGAACCGAATGAGGTGATTTTATCCATTGAGTCTGCTCCACCATTCAACCATGGCTGATTTTATTCCAAAACAATATTCCTGCCTTCCTCCTGTAACCCTGAAGCTCAACTCAAGTCAAGTCATTTTTATTGTCATTTCGACCACAACTGCTGGCACTGTACATAGCAAAAATGAGACAACGTTTTTCCAGAACATGGTGTTACAGGACACAGTACAAAATCTAGATGGAACTACGTAAAAAAAACAACACAAAGAGAAAAAAAAAACACACACAAACAACAACTACACTAGACTACAGACCTACACAGGACTGCATAAAGTGCAGGCATTACAATAAATAATAAACAGGGCAATAGGACAGTAAGGTGTCAGTCCAGGCTCTGGGTATTGAGGAGTCTGATAGCTTGGGGGAAGAAACTGTTACATAGTCTGGTCATGAGAGCCCAAATGCTTCGGTGCCCTTTCCCAGATGGCAGGAGGGAGAAGAGTTTGTATGAGGGGTGTGTCGGGTCCGTCATAATGCTGCTTGCTTTGTGGATGCAGCGTGTAGTGTAAATGTCCGTTACGGTGGGAAGAGAGACCCCAATGATCTTCTCAGCTGACCTCATTATCCGCTGGAGGGTCTTGCGATCCAAGATGGTGCAATTTCGAACCAGGCAATGATGCAGCTGCTCCAATACTCTCAATACAGCCCCTGTAGAATGTGATGAGGATGGGGGGTGGGAGATGGACATTCCTCAGTCTTCACAGAAAGTAGAGACGCTGATGTGTTTTCTTTGCTAGGGAGCTGGTGTTGAGGGACCAGGTGAGATTCTCCGCCAGGTGAACACCAAGAAATTTGGTGCTCTTTATGATCTCTACTGAGGAGCTGTTGATGTTCAGTGGAGAGTGGTTGCTCCATGTCCTCCTGAAGTCAACAACCATCTTTTTTGTTTTGTTCGTATTCAGAGACAGGTTGCTGGCTCTGCACCAGTCCGTTAACCGCTGCACCTCCTCTCTGTAAGCTGACTCATCGTTCTTGCTAATGAGACCCACCATGGTCCTGTCACTGGCGAACTTGGTGATGTGGTTCGAGCTGTGTGTTGCAGCACAGTCGTGGGTCAGCAGAGTGAACAGCAGTGGACTGAGAAGGCAACCCTGGGGAGCCCCTGTGCTCAGTGTGCTGGTGTTGTAGATGCTGCTCCCGATCCGGACTGACTGAGGTCTCCCAGTCAGGAAGTCTAGGATCCAGTTGCAGAGGGAGGTGTTCAGACCCAGTAGTCACAGCTTTCCAATCAGTTTCTGGGGGATGATTGTGTTGAATGTTGAACTGAAGTCTATGAACAGCGTCCGAACGCATGTGTTTTTTTTGTCCAGATGGGTTAGGGCCAGGTGGAGGCTGGTTGCAATGGCGTCATCTGTTCAGCAGTTGGTACGGTATGCAAGCTGCAGGGGGTCCAGTGAGGGGGGCAGCAGGGTCTTGATATGCCTCATGACGAGCCTCTCGAAACACTTCATGATGATGGATGTAAGTGCAACAGGGCGGTAGTAATTTAGTCAGGACGCTGAAGACATCTTCGGCATGGGAACGATGGTGGCGGCCTTGAAGCAAGTTGGAACGGTGGCGCCGCTCAGGGAGATGTTGAAGATGTCAGTGAGAACATCTGCTAGCTGGTCTGCACATCCTCTGAGCATTCTCATTCTCTCCTCAGATTATCACTCATTGCCTCCAAAGGAACCCCAAAAACAAACAACTGAGACCAGACCAGAAACACTCTGTCAACACCTGATGAGCCCGAGCAGCCCGATCTCCAGATCCATTTCACCAAGGCCACAATCTGTGATAGGGTCACACAGCTGAACGTGTCACTTACCGACCCCAGAATCCTCACACATCCTCCCCACATCAGGGATTCCCCCACAACCAATGTCCAGCAACCCGAGACTTCTGATTCATTATGGAAGGAGGAACATTCAGCCCCAGCTACAGAAGTACTGACCTGGTCAAATCCCAAATACTGACTGTTCCATCTTCCCGGAGTCTACACCCCAGGTATACAGTCCAAACACCAATTTTCAGAGGACTCCCTTACTGCCGGTAACATGTGTCCGCCATTCAGAGTTCAAAGGCTGACACTCCTGCATCAACCGATGGCAGAATGGGAACCTGATAAACCTCTGACTGGGCCAGATATCGGGCTGGAAAACCTGGGCGTGGGTCACCAGCGGGCGCGGGTCACCAGCAGGCAGGGATACGTTTCACATTGTCTCCACCAGCTAAGCTGAAAGCATTTTATCATTATCCGATTGTTAAATGAGAATTTGCCCAGTACAATTTGCCGTCGCATTTCCTGTTGGCTAACAGGAACAACAGGCTTTTCATTTCAAATTGAAATTAAATGCTGGAAACTCGGTACATCAGATTGGATCTATGGAAAGAGAAACTGTGGAAGACTCACTATCAGAATTGACGCTGCCCGATCTGCTGAACGGTTTCAGCATTTTCTCTTTTGACTTTAAATGATGCACAACTATTGACTGATTACAAGATGTTTGTGACGGCCTGAACGAAGTTGCACAAATTTAAGTCCCACATTCATTAGTTTTCTCTGCATTCCAACACAGGGTTAATGCATTCGACACAGTGAATGCTCACAACATCCTCCCCACCCACTATCAGTCTGTTACATCTGCTCCCGAGGCCACTAACTCTCAATGAGAGGAAGTGACCAGAGAGCGATAAAACTGTGCTCCACTCCCTGCAGATCCTGTGGCTGTTCCTGGCAACAGGGAATTTGCCTCTCCAAACATGACCAAAACAGGAAATATCGGACTCAACTTTAAATACTGGGAGTTTCCGTCTGGCAAAGATTAACACAGCGGCCGTTTGGTAACTTTGAAACTAAAATTGTAGTGACTGCCTTTATCCTCCCTCATTCTGCATTAAATAAATCCTCTGGCAGTTCCAGGTAACAAACACTGATTTCAGAAATAACTCCGTGAGGCAAAAGACTTCACAATGAAGGCAACGGTAGAAGAGAGATTGTCGACATTTATCATCGAGGTGGTGGGATACAGGCTGGACAGAGGTTGAACAAGATGGGCAGGGATTAAGCAGATGGAACGGGGGGGGGGGGAGCAGGGATCAAGGACGATCACTGATGGCCCTCCGGCAATACACAGATACAGCATTAACAGTACACACTACTATGTGCTAAAATGACAAAGATAGAGCAACAGGAACTTTGGCATTTACCCTTCTCCCTGAACCAACTTTTATCAACACATCGTAGAAAATATCCCCAGGTTCGAGGTGAAGGTCTCACAACCCGGACAGACCCCGGTAGGTTTTGTTCAGGAAGCGGGGTGAGACCGCGAGTTCGGGGAAGTTACTGGGACTCACTGCCCAGCATCGGTCGGGACCGAACTCAATACTCACCGCATGGATCTTGTCGGTCCCGCTCCGCAGAGAATGATCCGACCGGCCCCCGCGGCTCGCCGCCCGAGGGGGCGAGGACCCTCTCCCGATCCGGATCCCGTGGACAATCCACCGCTCCAGACCCGCTTCAACACAAAGAAAAAAAATCACTGCCCAGCCCGGGAATGTGAGCATGCGCAGTGTGCTTATTGCGTCATCAGAGCGTGGGCGGGGCCTCGGAGACAAATCCGCAGATGCTGCCGATTCAAGTCAAGTCACTCTTATTGTCATTTCGACCATAACTGCTGGTACAGTACACAGTAAAAATGAGACAACGTGTTTTTTTTTCCAAGACCATGGTGTTACATGACAGAGTACAAAAACTGGACTGAACCACATAAAAAATAACACAGAAAAGAAAAAAAAAACTACACCAGACCACAGACCTACCCAGGACTGCATAAAGTGCACAAAACAGTGCAGGCATTTCAATAAATAATAAACAAGACAATAGGGCAGTAAGGTGACTGTCCAGGCTCTGTGTATTGAGGAGTCCGATAGCTTGCGGGAAGAAACAGTTACATAGTCTGGTTGTGAGAGCCCGAATGCTTCAGTGCCTTTTCCCAGAGGGAAGGAGGGAGAAGTGATTGTATGCGGGGTGCGTGGGGTCCTTCATGATGCTGTTTGCTTTGCGGATGCCGCGTGTTGGGTAAATGTCCGTGATGGCGGGAAGAGAGGCCCCGATGATCATCTCAGCTGACCTCACTATCTGTTGCAGGGTCTTGCTATCCGAGATGTTGCAATTTCCGAACCAGGCAGTGATGCAGCTGCTCAGGATGCTCTCAATACAACCTCTGTAGAATGTGATGAGGATGGGGGGGGGGGGGGAGATGGACTTTCCACGGCCTTTGCAGAAAGTAAAGTCGCTGCTGGGCTTTCTTTGCTATGGAGCTGCTGTTGAGGGACCAGGTGAGATTCTCCGCCAGGTGAACACCAAGAAATCTGGTGCTCTTAAAGATCTCCAGCGAGGAGCCGTCGATGTTCAGCGGGGAGTGGTCGCTCCGTGTCTTCCTGAAGTCAACAACCATCTCTTTTGTTTTGTTCAAATTCAGAGACAGGTTGTTGGCTCTGCACCAGACCGTTAGCCACTGCACCTCCTCTCTGTAAGCTGACTCGTCGTTCTTGCTGATGAGACACACCACGGTTGTGTCATTGGCGAACTTGATGATGTGGTTCGAGCTGTGAGTTGCAGCACAGTCGTGGGTCAGTAGAGTGAACAACAGTGGACTGAGCACGCAATCCTGGGGAGCCCCCGTGCTCAGTGTGATGGTGTTGGAGCGGCTGATCCCGATCCGGATTGACTTAGGTCTCCCAGTCAGGAAGTCTAGTGGACTGAACCATAAAGAGAAAGAGAGAGACTGGAAAAGCTGATCGCTTCAGTTAGTCGCAGCTGAGGCTTGGAACTCTCCTATGCACACAAGAGTGGGTTGATCATCGGTACACGGAACCACAACGAATGTGTGTGGCTGTCACTTCGCATAATCCATAGGAGTGGCGTTTGGAATACATTGTGTTAACCCTTGCCTGGGTATGTTGTGTGGTAACCCCTGGAAGACGGTATTCCGTGACAGGTCACTTTCGCTGTAAACTGGTATGTGGACGGATTCAACGAATAAGAACATCGTCGACGGTTATTTTGATGTAACGGTCTTTTCTATACGTTTCATTCTGAATTACAAATATCTCTCTATTTGTTGTGTGCTAATCCGTCCACATACAAGTTTTTATATATTTTTCAAAATATACCTATCTTTTTAACTAAAAAAAATTCGATCAAATTGACTCACTTATTTCTTCCTTTATTTGGAACAATAAGAGACCAAGAATTAATAAGTATCATTTACACAAATCTGAAGAAGATGGTGGACTTGCACTTCCTAATTTAAGAGTATTATTGGGCTGTGAACATTAGACAATTCTGTTTTTGGTTATATTGTCTTGATAAGAACCAAAATCCATTATGGGTTGATTTGGAATTAAAAGCAGTTAAATAATTTCATTTAACTTCAATATTAGGAGCTCCATTACTTTTACATCTCTCTAAAATTCCAAATTTAAATCTTTACCCGGTTATTAAACAATCCCTACGGATTTGGGTTCAGTTTCGTTTCTTTAAAAAATTTAAACAATTTAAGATGACTAGTTTTTTACATCGAAATTTCTTATTTATACCTTCAACAACTGACCCCATTTTTCTCCTATGGAAAAATAAAGGGATCCATTCTTTTACAGATTTATTTTGTGATGGTCCATTATGATCTTTGAAGAGTTCATTAACAAATTTTCTCTCGCTCATACACATTTTTTTGCAATATGTTCAGTTTAGACTTTTTTACAACAATATTTACCTAAGATTCCATGTTTACAAGAATCTGATTTGTTGGATACAATTTTGAAAGTGAATCCCTTCGTGAAAGGTTCCATTGGCAGAATTTATAATTTATTTTTGTTACAAAACGAGAACCTATCACTAAAGATTAAACAAGATTGGGAGAGAGAACTTATTATGACCTTTGTTAATGAAGATTGGCTTCGAGTTTTGAAAAACATAAATTCTTCTTCTATATGTGCCAACCATTGTTTAAGTCAATGTAAAACTAGTCATCGTTATTATTTAACAAAGGAGAGACTATCTAAAATATTTCCTAGTATAGACAATTGCTGAGATAGATGTAAAACTGAAGTAGCTACTTTGTCACATATGTTCTGGTCATGTTCTTCATTAAAATAGTTCTGGAAATCTTTATTTTCTACAAGTTCTACAGCTCAGAAAATAAATTTACAACCTAATAGATTGACTGGTCTATTTGGAATAATTCCACATCATATTCAGGGTATTTCATCTTCAGATCAACATGTAATTGCATTTGTTACACTACTGACAAGAAGGGCTACTTTATTAAAATGGAAAGATATTTCTTCCCCTACATTAATTGAATCGTTTTCTCAAGGAATGTTATGTCTTAGTTTGGAAAAAATAGTAGAACCTTTGATCCTCGATTCGAATTTGAGAGTTCTTTTGCCAAATATCATAATTTGAATTATGCTATATGGTTTCCTTCCATTATTTTATAAATATGAAATGACGGTTGATAGACAATAGACAATAGATGCAGAAGTAGACCATTCGGCCCCTCGAGTCTGCACCGCCATTCTGAGATCATGGCTGATCATTCACTATCAATACCCAGTCCCTGCCTTGTCCCCATATCCCTTGATTCCCCTATCCATCAGATATCTATCCAGCTCCTTCTTGAAAGCATCCAGAGAATTGGCCTCCACCGTCTTCCGAGGCAGTGCATTCCACACCTCCACAACTCTCTGGGAGAAGAAGCTCTTCCTCAACTCTGTTTTAAATAACTGACCTCTTAGTCTCAATCCATGCCCTCTGGTACTGGACTCTCCCAACATCTGGAACATATTTCCTGCCTCAATCCTATCAAATCCTTTAATTATCTTAAACGTTTCAATCAGATCCCCTCTCAATCTCCTCAATTCCAGCGTGTACAAGCCCAATTTCTCTGCGTAAGACAGCCCTGCCATCCCAGGAATCAACCTAGTGAATCTACGCTGCACTTCCTCAATTGCCAGAATGTCCTTCCTTAAACCTGGAGACCAAAACTGTACACAATATTCCAGGTGTGGTCTCACCAGGGCCCTGTACAAATGCAAAAGAACATCCTTGCTCTTGTATTCAATTCCCCTTGTAACAAAGGCCAACATTCCATTTGCCCTCTTCACTGCCTGTTGCACTTGCTCATTCACCTTCATTGACTGGTGAACTAGGACTCCTAGGTCTCTTTGCATTTCTCCCTTACCTAACTCGACACCGTTCAGACAATACTCTGCCCTCTTGTTCCAGCTTCCAAAGTGGATAACTTCACATTTATTCACATTGAATGACATCTGCCAAGTATCTGCCCACTCACTCAGCCTATCCAAGTCTCCCTGTATTCTCCTAACGTCCTCTTCGCATGTCACACTGCCACCCAGTTTAGTATCGTCAGCAAACTTGCTGATATGGTTTTCAATTTGATCGAAATTTTTTTAGCTAAAAAGATAGGTATATTTTGAAAAATATATAAAAATCTAGGTAAAATCATTTTCACAGCATGAATACGACCTATTAAAGAAAAAGTAAGTGGATTCCATCTAGAAAATTGTTTCATTAAGTCCATTAAAGGAACTATATTCGCTTTATAGAGATCTTTATATTTTTTAGTAACTATAATACCTAAATATCTAAATGTATTAACAGTTCTAAAAGGAATATCATTATATACACTAACAGGGACATTTAATGGAAAAATACTCTTTTATTCAAGTTAAGTTTTAATCCAGAAAATTTAGCGAAATCTTTAAGTGTTTCCAAAAGATTAGGAATTGATTCCTCAAAATTTGAAATAAAAACCAAAAGATCATCTACATAAAGAGAAATCTTATGTATGGTTCCATTCATAGAGATACCAAGAATACTTTTAGCTTCACGTAGTGTTATAGCTAGAGGCTCCAATACAAGATTAAATAATAAAGGGGTTAATGGACATCCCTGTCTAGTGCCACGAGAAAGTGAGAAAAAAAGAAGACCTGCAGTTATTAGGAATGACAAGCTCGATGGCGGCTTCCTGTCTGTGTTTAAAAGCCAAATGAATGATAAAATGGACTCGGCCTCACAATGTAACTCGACGTGACCCGGCACCATATGTCTGTCTGCACTGCACTTTCTCTGCAGCCATAATGCTTTGTTACAGTTATTGTTCTGTCGTATATCAACTCAGTGAACTGTTGTAATGTATCGATCTGTGTGGATGGTCCGTCAGGCAAGATTTTCACTGTAGCTCAGTACGTGATGATAACAAACGAATTCCCCATTTTAATTGTGTGGAAATATTAGACAGACTGAGCTTCTGCTCTGGAACCACAGAAGGAAACTGAACTGTTGTCATTTCTGTGGAAAGGAAATAAATGGAAAAGGATTCAATCTCTCATTACGATCTGCGGTAACTGGGATCAGGTGACCGGTGGTGGGTATCCCAGATCAATATCAGAATCAGGTTTAATAGCACCGGCATTTGTCATGAAATTCGTTGTCTCTGCGGCAGCAATAGAACCTAATTCATAACTATAGATTTTAACAATTATGATTTAATATAAGAATATAAATATTACATACTTAAATTATATAAATAGTACAAAATTAAAAAAAAACGATGTAATAAACTATTTTAATTGTGTGGAACTTTTTGACTGACCGGGTTGTTGCTTTGGAAGTAGTGGAGTGAAGCTTAACTGAACTGTAGACATTTATGAGAAGCTCAGAGAAATAGAAAAGGCTAAATTCTCACATAAGTGGGTCCGACACCCAGAAACATCGGCTGTACTTCAGCAGATAAAAACAGTGAAATGAAACATGCTGAAAATATTGCAGAAAAAAGCATACTGTCCACCACAACGAGAGGACGTGACAGATCCGGATCTCACTGCCGTGACTGAACGGGGAAACATGAAGCTGCACGTCACGTAGAGCAGTGACCCGCAGATGCAGCAGATCTGCGGTAAGACGTGAACAGGAAACGGGATCACGTGACCGCTTTGGTCTCCCACCGCAAGCAGACACTCCGGCTGCCCAATACTCTGTGGAAAGAGGCAAACTTGCCGCTCAGATCTCCTCTCACCTTAAATGTATTAGACATTTCAACTCCCAGGAAAAATATATCGTCTGTCCCGTCTATCTATTCCTCTCGTAATCTTATAAACGTCCATCCAGTCTCACCCCAGCCTGCGCCGCTCTGGAGAAAACAACACAAGTTTGTCCAGCCTCTCGTTCTCGCTCATGCCCTCTAATCCAGGCAGTGTCCTGGTAAACCTCTTCTGCGCCCTCTCCAAAGCCCCGACATCCTTCCGAGAATGGGGGCGACCAGAACTGTATGAAACACTCCAGATGTGGTCTAATCGAGTTTTATAAAACTGTGTTACGAACTGTAACGTTTTAGAAACGAACCAGCAGCAATAGAGTTCACACTGGAGTCTGGTTTTGATGTTAAAACCACTCTCTTTATTAATATCTATTTATAATATAGTAACTTAACGAAATAAAGGAAAGTTAGCAGTGTTATGTGAATATATGTGTAAATATAATTCCCAGACTATCGAGCCTGAGGGAACAAAGCTTAGAGTCTTACAGGGTGAAAAGGCCGTTACTTCAAAATACCGTTGACGAAGATCTTATCCGCTGAATCCGTCCACATACGATTAACGAAAGTGACCTGTCACAGGAACACCGTCTTCCCGGGGTTACCACACAACATACCCAGTCAAGGGTTAACACAAGACATTCCAAAACCCACTCCTATGGATTATACGAAGTGGCAGCCACAGACATTCGTTGTGGTTCCGTGTACCGATGATCAACCCACTCTTGTGGGCATAGGAGAGTTCCAAGCCTCAGCTGCGACTAACTGAAGCGATCAGCTTTTCCAGTCTCTCTCTCTCTCTCTCTCTCCCTCTCCCCCTCTCCCCCTCTGCCCCGCTCTCCCTCTCTCCCCCTCTCCCCCTCTCCCCCTCTCTCTCCTGGCCGACTGCCTGTCTGCAGATCGCTTTCTCTCTCTGATGGTTCAGTCCACAGTCAGCGCTGTCAGCCTGTGACTGACGTCTTAGCCCCGCCTCCGCAGGCCGGACTCTTAAAGAAACAGTCACAGAACGACCGCAGGCTCGGATCAGCCGCAACCCAACTTCCCGACTTTTGAACTCAATGCTTCACCTAATAAAGACAACCATGCCATTTGCCTTCTTAACCACCCGATCAATCTGTGCAGTCTCTCTCAGGGAGCGATGAACTTGGAGTCTAAGATCCCACTGATCTTCAACACTGTTCAGGGATTTGCATTTAACAGTGTACTGTCTCATACATTCGACCTACCGAGCGGCCAAGATGATCATCATTAATCAAATCTCACTGAGATTTCTCAGGTCCTGTTGAATGTATTGCCAAGTGCACAAGAACGGGAAGGTACAGGTACAGAGAAACACTGACTTGTGGCAGCATCACAGGCAAGTACATTCAGTTAACACACGGAACACAAGTTATACGATTCTCTGTCGGTAACAATCTATAAATATGTTTTATGTCATTAACAATGTATAAAATGCATTGTGTAGTGATCAATATTAAAATGTGCATTTTGTGTCAATAACAGACTTGGAAATGTTGAATGTGCTCCCTATCTCCATTCCTCCTGTAATCCACAATCAGCTCCTGTGTTTTTGTCACAATGAGGGAGAGGTTGTTTTCTTGACACCACTGTGTCGGAGTGATGACTTCTTCTTCGTAAGTTGTCTCGTTGTTATTTGGGATTTGGCCAATCAATGTAGTGCCTTCAGCAAATCTAATTAGCAGATTGGATCCCGCCACTGCAGCCCCACAGTGCACTATGTACTGATTGCAAAGCTACGAGATTGCATGTGAATAGCCTCCCCACCCCCTACTCCACACTTTCTGCCTCACCAGCAGACTGGGACATCTCACATCTCGTTGCCTCTCCAGGACATTAAACTGTGAACAACTGTGGTCAGGGACTGATCTCTGGGGTACTCCAAACGCTACCTCCTTCCAGTCTGAAAACGACCCACTCATCCAGACACACACTAACGGCAGTTTATCGATCTCCAACGAAAAAGCCTAATCACCTACTCCCGTTGTTCAATATCATTGCTGACTCTGAGTTTACCACCGTCAAATGCCGGGAGGGACATAATAATCAGAAAGTCTCTAGTCACAGCCGTGTAAATAAAATGTGATCTCAGTCAGTGTGTGGCGCATGCTCAGAATGTGAAGGAGACAGACAAACTGAGCCAAGTCACAGACTGATGAAGGGGAGGAATGATCCATTTTGACACAGAGAGGGAAGCAGAGAGTTTGATGTTGACCCTGATGCCGGAACTGTGGCCAGTTAGAAGATGAAATCTTGTTCCTCTAAATTGTTTTGAGATGTGACAGTGTTTTAATCAGAAGGCACTGTAACGTTCTCCTTCGCGTGTAAGTGATAACGTCGAATTTAACGTCCGGATAAACCACAGCCAATGCAAACCAGATCGCAGTAAGACTAACCATTTACTGTTCACTCTTCACATTAACATATGGTGAAAACTGTTGATAAAACAATACAAGATTGATACAGTATTTGTTCCTTCCTTAATATCACATTTCAAGTGTAAATACTTGCAAAGGTGACTATAACTACATTACACTAAGGTGCAGTATACAGGGAGAGTTTACCTGCTCCATTGACTACTTTAAATACACTTCCATGCAAACTATCCGCGACTCTTTAACTAACAAAAGCATAAACATTATCTACCGTCGTTACTTCTAACAGGATCGGCATTAACATCTTAGTTCAATATATCGATTATCTATTAACTTACAGCGTTGCTCTCACTGTGATTTCTCATGCCTGCAAAACTGCTTCTGCTCAGGTGAGCCTCGTGGAAAGCCCCCACCCTCGCGCTAATTTCAAACCGGTGTTTTCCCACAAGACGCGGCGAAACCGGATGTGACGTCATCGCATGCCGATATATTTTACATGCAATGAATATACTTTAAACACTCCTAATTCTAACTAGAAAATACTATTGAATGAATTACTAAGCGAAAATATTATAAACTAAATAACTGTCGTAAAGACAGCACACTCCCCGCTTGACCTTCGTAAGGTCACAATGAGCAGAGTACAAAACTTAGTCTCTTAATCAGTCATTGGGTAGAAGTAGAATAACTTCTGTAACTGGCCTTTGGTAAACTTTCACATCGCCTTGGCCGGTAGTTTTCAATTCGATCTTCCTGACATGTCCATCCTCGCTAGGGAATGTAGCAGTGATTCTGGCCGTTGGCCAGCTGTTGCGGGCGATTTGCTTGTCCCTGAGCAGGACTGTCTCCAACTTGAAGATTCCTGCGGGGTTCTGTCCACTTTTGTCTCGGTTGCAACAAAGGTAGATATTTTTGTCTCCAGCGAGGCCAGAACTGATTTGCCAGAGCCTGGACTTGTCTCCATTGCTTTGTGTACAAATCCTTGTCTGAGAAGTCTCCTGGTGGAGGAGGTGCTCCTGCCTTCTGCGTAAGGAGCGTTGATGGCGAAAGTATAAAGGGGTTTTCTGGGTCAGAAGACACAGGTAGGAATGATTGTGCGTTTATAATGGCTGTGACCTCTGCCATTAGGGTGCACAGTACCTCGTGGGCCAATCGGGTGTGTTGCTGCATCTCAGGTTTCCTTTTCCGGGTTTTCCGTAAGGACGTGAACCGTTTGACTGCCTGCTCTTTGTTATCTGGTGAGCGCTGGCGTGGTTCTCTGATAGGCAATGGGGCAACCCCATTATTTGCTTCATCTCTGAAGACCTTGGTGTTTTTGGGTTTTAAAGAAATGGTATCTTGAGCTGATTGTGCAAGTTTGTTTCCGTCCTCGGTTTGAACGAAAACTGACTGACCTAGCGTCTCGTCGGTTACTTTACGCTTGGTAATGTCTTGTTGTGCTTCTTTAGGGTACAGCTCAGTGAGGCAGATCTCGGAACAAGAACGGCTTGACTGAGTTTGACCGCAAACTTCTGTACAGTTCGAGCTGACAATTGTTGTCCTGGAGTGAACCTCTCCCTCCCCGCCGTCCTGTTGTGGGGGTGAAGGAGCGTTGTCGGTTCTTTCATTCTTGACTTCATCACGGAGCCGTGAGGGTAAATTTCCTTCCTCGTATGGATGTGATGCAATCGTGACTCTCTGAGGTTCCTCGTAGCTGGGGAAGTTATCGAATAGGTATGGAGAGGGGAGACGAGCCTGCCTGTCTATTTGAGATTGTACATAGTCGCTTGTGCGTTCCAGTCTGGTCCTTTCTAAAGTAGAACTTGTTTCGGTCAGATCACGCGACCCTTCAGCTTCTTCTATGTACTTTGCTTCCGCCATGGCAGCTTCTCCTTCTCCTTCTAGCTGCAGCACATGCAACTCTGTCGATATTTTTGTCATTTCCAACTGGGTTTCGGCTTCTCTGGCGGCCTCTTCTCTTTGTCTGGCGGCCCTTTCGGCTTCTTTGGTGGCCAGTTTCATTTTCAAAACTGCTTCTTGTTTGGCGTAATGCAGTCGCACCTTGGCGGCTTCTGCCTTGGCTCTTGCCTGTGTGGACTTACTTGATGTCGTTCTACTGCCCTTGTCGCTGGGCGCCATCGACTTGATCCCGGATCGAGCTGACATTGCAGCACTTGGAACACCTGATAACGCCCGGGTGGGCTTACTTGATGTCGGTTTACCGCCCTTGTCGCTGGGCGGCGTCGACTTGATGCTGGATTGAGCTGACATTGCAGCACTTGAAACACCTGATAATGCCGCTTTTTCACTGTAACGTTCTCCTTCGCGTGTAAGTGATAACGTCGAATTTAACGTCCGGATAAACCACAGCCAATGCAAACCAGATCGCAGTAAGACTAACCATTTACTGTTCACTCTTCACATTAACATATGGTGAAAACTGTTGATAAAACAATACAAGATTGATACAGTATTTGTTCCTTCCTTAATATCACATTTCAAGTGTAAATACTTGCAAAGATGACTATAACTACATTACACTAAGGTGCAGTATACAGGGAGAGTTTACCTGCTCCATTGACTACTTTAAATACACTTCCATGCAAACTATCCGCGACTCTTTAACTAACAAAAGCATAAACATTATCTACCGTCGTTACTTCTAACAAGATCGGCATTAACATCTTAGTTCAATATATCGATTATCTATTAACTTACAGCGTTGCTCTCACTGTGATTTCTCATGCCTGCAAAACTGCTTCTGCTCAGGTGAGCCTCGTGGAAAGCCCCCACCCTCGCGCTAATTTCAAACCGGTGTTTTCCCACAAGACGCGGCGAAACCGGATGTGACGTCATCGCATGCCGATATATTTTACATGCAATGAATATACTTTAAACACTCCTAATTCTAACTAGAAAATACTATTGAATGAATTACTAAGCGAAAATATTATAAACTAAATAACTGTCGTAAAGACAGCACAGGCACCATGGAGACTAAAATTACCTGAGTTGAAATGTTGTCCTTCACCCACTGACGTGCTTTGTAAACTTTTAACAGTGTAGAAAATTAAAAGGATTTGTGTATGGGAATCTCGAACAGAACAGCACGTTAGTTCCGCTCTATCTGTCAGTTCACCAGCGCTTGAACACAAAGTACACTGCAGATGCTGTGGTCAAAGCAACACGTACAAGACGCTGGAGGAACTCAGCAGGTCGGGCAGCATCAGTGTAAATGAGCAGTCAACGTTTCGGGCCAAGACCGAAGCCCGAGATCTACAGCTTCTCACTGGGAAGCGGCCGTTCACCTGCTCCGTGTGTGCGAAGAGACTCATTCAGTTCATCCACCTTGTGATGCTCCAGTGAGTTCACAATAAATAGAGGCCACATTTCTGTCCGGAGTGAGCAAAGAGTTTTACTCAATCATCCCAGCTGCTGCAACACCAGCAACTTCACATCAGGGAGGAAGTTCAAATCAGCTCCGTGTTAAATGTTTAACCATCACGGTGACTGAAGGCAGCTGCGGGTTCATGAGGGACTGTTACTGTCAGATTCTGCAGTTCTTGCGGCTGCTCATCGCTCCCAGGACTGAACCCTGGTCACTGAGCATTGGAGGAGTCTGTTCTGCTGATGTTAGCCTTAAACTAGACTGATGTTTAATATTGTGGATCTGTGAAAGATAAATCAGTTTGTATCAAATCCCGTGTCTCACTGGAGAGGCCACTCGGCCCATCTTATCCCTGCCCATGTTTCTGTTCCATATCAGTATATGAAAATATATCCCTGCCGTTCCCCTCTTGCTCTCCCTGACATGACAGGTTGCAACTGGTCACCACTCTATGAGATAGGAGATTTGTTACGTACCCCGTAACTGGGTATTTAAACAGCAGAGAAAGAAGAATCTGTTGGAGTCTGGTGGTACCAAACTAAAGGTGTTTATTAATAAAAATAAGCAAAACCATATCAATAATGCGAATATACATATAAAACAAGTTAGCAGTAATAAACCTAAAAGTGTAGGAATAATAACAAGCAATAATAAAGAAGCTCTATCGATGTCTAGGGGTAAATGAATTGTCATAGAAAAGTATATAGTTCAGTTCATTTCAGTTCATGAGTGCTGATGTAGTTATGGTTGTTGTATTGTAATCATTGGAGAGAGAGAGAGAGAGAGAGAGAGAGAGAGAGAGATGGTGTTATGGTTTCTCTGCAAGCTTGTTTACACTTTTACAAGGACACTGTCAGCTTCTGTGTTCTTACAGAGAGAGAAGGGAGGAACTGTTTGATGGACAGCTGGGGCTCAGCACGATGAGATAAGTAGGAGGTCCGCTGATAGACCTCCAGACACATGGTTTTGGACACTGAATGAGCTTTGTTGTGTCCACAGAAAAAGTTGGGCTTTGGAAGATCGATCCGGAGAATCGATCAGTGGCTCTCGCAGTGTGAAAAGACTGTGACCGGTGGGGAATTATTCGTGTGTCCATCCCTCGCCTGGGTTAATAACTCCACCACAGAAGAACGGTCCCGTTTGTAGTGTCACAGTCGGTGACATCCAAAGGATTTCGGAGGACGACGGGACTATCGACGGCGTCAGCTTACCTGAAGACACAAACCTCTCCTTCTCTCTCTCTCCATCACTACTCGACTCAATCCCACGAACTGAACCGAACTTCACTTATCACCGTCAGACGGTCTCCATTCACCCCGAGGCGTGAAGAAGCTTGGCTTTCCTATTCACACACACACACACACACACACACACACACACACACACACACACACACACACACACACACACACACACACACACACACACACACACACACACACACACATATAATCATTGCTAACCTGATTGATATATCTGCATTTATATTGCTGTATTGCGTAGTTACTAATAAACAGCATTAGTTTACAGCAATACCAGGCTCCACGGTGTTCACGGTGTTTTCTATTTCTGCTGGTTCTTTGACCCGTCACGGGGTGCGTAACAGTATCTACTCCAAATATAAAAGATTTTATAAAGAAATAAACAGAAGTTAACAGTGTTATGCGTATATATATATATATATATATATATATATATATATATATATATAGCTCCCAAACTATCAAGCTTGAGAAACAATGCTTAAAGTCTTCAGATGGTAAAGTGGAAAAGTTCAGTAATCCACGGAATAAGTGAGTGAGAGGAGAGATTTATAAATCCACACGAAAATGTAGAGAGAAGGCCATTACGAAGAATTCCACACACATTCCACGCTGGGTAAACGAAATAACAGTCGCCGAAGATTAGAAATATCACCAGGTGACAGTGACAGGAATATCGTCTTCAAGTGATTACCACAGAACACCCCGATTCCACGTATGGGACAACAAAAGTGATACCACCGGATACTCCAGCAAATCCACACATATGGATGATACGAAGTGACAGTCACACATCCGTTGTGCACTGCGTGCCGATGATCAGATCAACCGTACCTTTTGGGCATGGAAGAGTTGCAGCCTATAGCAGGCACACGCTGAAGTTCCAACAGCTTGTCTCCCTCTCCCGCTCCTGCTCCTGCAGCTTGTGTCTGACGTCACAGCCCCGCCTCACTCAGCCACTTAAAGCGACACTCACAGTAAACGGTCTCGTAACACAATGCACCTCTGAAGTTTGACAGCAGACTAGCGAGTGAATCTTCGATGGTGCAGAGTCAGAAACAAAAGAGTTGCCAGCTTGATTCAGGGGCTCCAGAGAGAAATGGGGTCCAGAGGAGGAGGACGAATAAGACCAGCAGGATGTGGTTAAAAGTGAAAGATTAGAAGCATTTGGAAACTGGTTGGTCGAAAAAAATAAGGTGGTTAATTTCTGCAAAACACAGGTGGAAATCAACAGATCAGGCAGAAATTTTGGAGAGGAATAAATAAAAAACTTTTAGGCAGAGCCCCTTCCGCATCCCTGGCCTGTGTACTCCGCTGCTTAGTTGCTCTCTGAATTGTTTTGTGTGTGTGCGTCTCTGTATTTCCAGCAACTGCAGAATCTCCTGTGTTTTATATCTGCATTTTACTTTGGCATTAGATACACGTTGATATTGAGTATATTGCTTATGGGAGCCGCTTTCTGCGTTAAAACAGCTGCAGATTTTTTCTATACCCATAAAAAAAATGAGATATGGACATTGAACCGGTGCTTGCAGAAATGTTTAATGGCACCGTGATTACCCATAGGGCCATGCGTTAAGAATTTCGGCGACGCTGAAGCGCAGGCGTCAGGCTGAGGCCGTCCCTGAGTTTCACGCATGCGCGCAGTACACAGAAGCCTTTGAAAATGCCGGGCGCGGGTAAGAGCGATTCTCCGTGTTTTTATCTTAAACACCGATTTCGAGATAATTCCTCTGAATTTCGGACACCGTGACCAGCAAACCCGGGACAGTCCTGCCCTCTTCCCTCTCTCTCTGCCCCACGATCCGTACACGGGCCCCGGGGAGCTTCCGGTTGATGAGGGAATGGGAACCGATGGATCTCTCAGACAGAGCTGAGCTCCAGCTATCTAAATGCAAGGATTAGGAACTCGGAGAAAGGGAACAAAATCTTTTACGTCACCAGTTGAGAAAATCGGCATTAGGACACTTTTCCGTAGATGCTGCCTGGCCTGCTGAACTCCTCCAGTATTTTGTGTGTGTTGCTTCCTCTACCTCCTCTTGCTCTGGACTTTTCTACCGGTGAGAACATGTTTTGTCCCATTCTCGCTGGGTACGTAATGACATCAAACACCTTTGCCCTGGGCAACAAGTAGCTTTCACATCACAAATGTGCCAGACTCCAGTGAGACAGACTACTGCCCTTCCCTTCATATTCATTGGGATTTCATTCACTGAGTTCACCACCGTCAGTCATTGGGGGAGGGTTCAGGGGGAATATTTATGTAGAATACAGAAACTAGTGATGCCTGTTTGCATTTTGGTGATTGAAAAGTTACTGGAGTATTTGCAAATGGGAAGAAGTGGAGTGATATTTGGAAATCTGACTTTTTAAAGCGTAATTTAGCAAGGAAATCGCATATGGACAATGTGCAAAAGCTTTGGTGAGAAAATCCTCCATTTCCTGTTACAGGCCTGCTATATCGGTCGTGTGAGAGTGCAGATGATCTCGATCAAACCCAGAGGAGATCAAAGTTCCTATTGACAGTGATTCGCCAGCTGTGAAAATGAATACCTCTCTATATAAAATTCACTGTGCACATCTTGTCACTGGGTAAAAAATGCACAGTGCAAGATATATCTGCACACTGGTTATTACAAATTAGAGGGGAGATTACTACAAATTAGAGGGGTAGTGGAGGGAAGGAGGGGAGACCTCCAGTGTCCCTGATGCCCTCACCTACAAGATGTGCAGCTTGTAACCCTGCACGTCAATGAGCTGCAACTTGAAATGGGTGAATTCCAGGTCATCCAGCAGTTGGAGGAGGTGATAGATATGACACGAAGAGAGGTGAGTTACACCCAAGGTGCAGGACACAGGAAACTGGGTGAGAGTCAGGAAGGGGAATGAGGTTAAATAGGCATCGCAGAGTACTCTAGTGGCCATCCCCCACAACAACAGGTGGAGCACTTTAGAAGCTGTTGGGGGGAATTACCTGGCAGAGGAAAGTCAAAAGGCTGATAGGGGATTCGTTAGTTATAGGAACAGAACAAGAGGGGACGAATATCCTAGTGGTAAGGCTTGCTAGTGGTAGTGAGCAGGGGAGGGGGTGATGTGGTTAAAATAAGTTGTAGGGGGAATGGGAGCCAGAATGACAGAACAGATAGTGGAGAGGGTGAATTGAATTGACTTTATTAGATACATACTTCATAAACATGAGGAGTAGAAATATTTACCTTACATCTCCATCTAAATGTGCAATGTGTAATTTATAGTAATTTATAATAGCTAGATTGTGCATTGGACAGTCAATATAACATTAAAATTCAAATGTATCAGTGTGAATTAATCAGTCTGATGGCCTGGTGGAAGATGATGTCCCGGGGACTGTTGCTCCTTTGGCTGTGGTACCGTTTCTTGGATGGTAGCAGCAGGAGCAGTTTGTGGTTGTGGTGAATTGGGCCTGTTGCTCCCTGATATTCGTTGGGCCCTTTTTACACACCTGGCCATGTAAATGTACTGAATCGTGGAAAGTAGATTGTGCAATGTAGAATTTCCTTGTTTATATTTAGAGACATTTTTTGGTGTATAAAATGATGAGGGGTATTGAGCGTGTGAGTGGCCAGAGGAGTGTTTTTTACCCAGGGTTGAAATGGTTAATGTCATGTTTCCACAATCCCATAGACCCTTTGTCCATCTCCTGAGTAAATTGAGTTTGAAAAATATTTAATGTCTCCCCCATCTGCTTTGTTTCCACACATGGATTGCCATTCCGGTCTTCCAGAGGACCAACTTTGTGCCTTGCAATCCTTTTGCTCTTAATCTATCACTAGAATCCCTGAGGATTATCCTTCACCTTTTCTGTGACAGCAACCTCATGCCATCTTTTAGCCATCCTGATTGATTTCTTATGTGTTCTCTTGCATTTCTTATACTCCATAAGAAACTGACTGCCTATCCCTGTTATGCAATTCCATTTTGCGCTTTACCAGGGTCTGAATATCTCTTGCAATCCGAGTTTCCCTACAGTTTCTATCTTTACCTTTTATTCTGACATACCTGCTTTGTACTTTCAAATTTTCGCTTTGAAGGCCTCCCATTTAGCAAGCACACCTTTGCCATAAAGCAGCCTGTCCCAGTCCACAGTTGCCAGGTCCTAGTGTTGATTCCAGGTGTTGATCATGCCCTGAACACATCCACCTTTCCTACGCTGCTCCTTCTATTGAAATATACAGGGCCCAGCATATTCACTGCACCATGCTCAACTTTTTCATTCCTGACTTTGCCTGAGGCCTGAACAACATCTGTCTCCACAACCTCTCCACAATCTGTTCTGTTATTCAGGCTCCCATTCCCCCTGCAACTTTAGTTTAACCCTCCTTACCCCCACCTCCCACCATGCAGATCTATCACCCCTTTGGCTTTCCTCTCCCAGATCAATAAAAACGAGGTGCATACCAGGTACAGGCAGATAGGAACAAATGGGGTAGTTATGAAATACAGGAAATTCAAGTGAACACTCATGAAAGAAATAAAAGAAGGCATGAGGTTGCCCCAGCAGACAAGGTGAAGGAGAATCCTCAGGGATTCTGCAGATGTTGAGAGCAAAAAGATTGCAAGGGAAAAAAATTATTTCTCTGGAAGATCAGAATGCTAATCCATATGAAGGATAGCATAGACTTGGGGAGATTTTTTTTTGCATCCATATTTACCCAAGAGATGAACACCGAGTCTATAGAACTGAGGCAAAGCCGCATCAACTTCATGGACCCTGTACAGATTACAGAGGTGGAGGGGTTTGAGGCAAATTAGTGTGGATCAATCCCCAGGGCCTGACAAGTTGTTCACTAGGACCCTGCGGAAGACAAGTGCAGAAGTTATCGGGGCCTTAGCACAGATATTTAAATCTTCCTTAGTGACAGGTGAGGTACTGGAGGATTGGAGGACAGACAATGTTGTTCTGTTGTTCAAGAAAGGCTGTAAAAATGAACTAGGAAATTATACGTTGGTGGGCTTGACATCAGATCTGGGAAAGTTATTGGAATGTGTGTGTAGGAACCAAGTATATACTGTAAGTATTTGGATAGGTGTGGACTGGTAAAGGATAGACAGCATGGCTCTATCCAATCTTATAGAGTCTCTCGAGGAAGTTATCAGGGAAGTGGATGAAGGCAAGGCAGTGGATGTTGTCTACATGGACTTTAGCAAGGCACTTTGACAAAGTCTCATATGGGAGGTTGGTCAAGAAGGTTCAGTCACTCAGCATTCAAGACGAGACAGTAAATTGGATGAGACACTGTCCTTGGGAGAAGCCAGAGTGTGGTAGCAGATGGTTGCCTCTCTGACTGGAGGCCTGTGACTAGTGGTTGCCACAGGGATCAGTGCTGGATCTGTTGTTGTTTGTCATCTATATCAGTAATCTGGGTGATAGTGTGGTTAACTGGATCAGCAAATTTGTGTATGACAACAAAACTGGGGGTTTAGCGGACTGCGAGAAGACTATCATGGCTTGCAGTGTGATCTGGGCCAGGTGGGAAAATGGTTTGAGAAATGGAAAATGGAATTTAATGCAGACCAGTGTGAGTTTTTGCACTTTGGTATGACCTACCAAGGGAGGTCTTTCACATTGACTGGTCGGGCACGGAGGAGTGTTGTGGAAGAAAGGGACCTGGGAATACAAGTCCTTAATTCACTGAAAGTGGTATCACAGGTAGATAGGGATGGAAAGAATGATTTCAGCCCATTGCCCTTCATGAACCAAAGTACTGATAACAATAGATGGATGTTATGTTGACTTCTAGAAGACATTTGTGAGGCCTAATTTGGAGTATTGTGTGCAGTTTTGGTCACCTACCTACAGGAAAGATGTAAACGAAGTTAAGATATTTCAGAGAAAATTCACAAGGATGTTGCCATGTCTGGAGGACTTGGGTTATAAGGAAAGATTGAACAAATCAGGACTTTATTCCTTGGAATGCAGATGATTGAGGGGAGATTTGATTGTGATATGGAGGCACAGATACTGTTAATGCAAGCTGGCTTTTTCCACAAAGATTGGGTGGGACGACAACCAGAGGCCATGGGTTAAGGGTGAAAGGTGAAATGTTAAGGGGAACATGAGGGGAAACTTCTTCACACAGATGGTCATCCGGCTGTGGAATGAGCAGCCAGCACAAGTGGTGCATGCGAGCTCGATTTCAACATTTAAGAGGTTTGTTTGGTACCTGGATGGCAGAAGTGTGGGAGTGGGCTGTTTAAATAGTTCAGCACAAACTAGATGGCCCAAAGGGCCTGTTTCTGTGTTGAAATTTTCTATGATTGTGACAACAATCTGAAATAATACAAAAATTCACTCTTAAGTACTTTTAACAGCTGTGTGGACTAACCAGTCACTTCAGCAGGAATTTTTTATATGGCGTTAAAACTGTGGCACTTTAAGTTAATAATACATAAAAGAAGATCCCAACTGCACGTCAAGAAATACTATTTGTGTGAGAGTGTTTCAGTTACTGTGGGGCCAGGCACCCATGCAGCTCAGCAGGAACAGGGAATAATACCAATGGAGAGAGTCAGACTGAGCCAGGTCACAGATTGGAGACGGCAGGAATGCCCCATTCTTATAGAGACAGGAAGAGCATCAGAGAATTGATGGTCATTCCAGATACCAGCACTCTGCCCAGTTAGAAGTTGATATCTCTGTCCAACTTGGGTAGAACCTCACTGTAACAGTGTGATACCAGATCAAACCTTGGCAACTCATGTAATCTCATCAGAAATGTTGTCCTACACCCATTGATGGATTTTGTAAATCTTTTTACAGGTTAAAAATGAGAAGGAATTTGTCTCCAGGAAGCTCAAACACAGCACAACAGTTTTGCTGTCTCTGTCTAGATATTTAAGAAGTGGAGCGAGGGATTCAATCGATCATCCTTCCTGCTCAGACTGTGGGGAGAGATTCACTCGGTCATTTGACCAACTGGCAACCCGTCATTTTACACAGGAGAAAGGCCTTTCACCTGCTCAGTCAGTGGGAATGGATTCACTCGGTTATCACAATTGAAGGTACATCAGCAAGTTCACACTGGGCAAGGCCATTCAACTGTTCTCTGTGTGAGAAGGGGTTCAGTCGGTCATCCCACCTGTGGACACACCAGTCAGTTCACACCACACTGGGCAGAGGCTGGTCATCTGCTGAATTTCTGGGAAAGGATTCACTCAGTCATCTGACCTAATGGCTCACCAGCGAGTTCACACTGGGGAGAAACCGTTCACCTGCTCAGTCTGTGGGAAAGGATTTACACAGTCATCTACCCTACTGGTACATCAGCGAGTTCACACTGGGGAGAAGCCGTTCACCTGCTCGGAATGTGGGAAGGGATTTAATCAGTCATCCCAACTACAGAGACATCAGCGAGTTCACACTGGGGAGAAGCCGTTCACCTGCACAGTCTGTGGGAAGGGATACGCTGACTCTTCCACCCTGCAGAGTCATCAGCGAGTTCACTCTGGAGAGAGACCGTTCACCTGCTCAGAATGTGGGAAGGGATTCACTGATCCATCCACCCTACAGAGTCATCAGCGAATTCACACTGGAGAGAAGCCGTTCACCTGCTCAGTCTGTGGGAAGGGATTCACTCAGTCATCCCACCTACGGAGTCACCAACGAGTTCATACTGGGGAGAGGCCGTTCACCTGCTCAGTCTGTGGGAAGGGATTCACTCGGCCATTCCACCTACAGAGTCATCAGCGAGTTCACACTGGGGAGAGGCCATTCACCTGCTCAGTCTGTGGGAAGGGATTCACTCAGTCATCCGACCTACTGGTACATCAGCGAGTTCACACTGGGGAGAAGCCGTTCACCTGCTCAGTCTGTGGGAAGGGATTCACTCTGTCATCTACCCTACTGGTACATCAGCGAGTTCACACTGGGGAGAAGCCGTTCAATTGCTCAGTCTGTGGGAAGGGATTCACTCTGTCATCTACCCTACTGGTACATCAGCGAGTTCACACTGGGGAGAAGCCGTTCACCTGCTCAGTCTGTGGGAAGGGATTCACTCGTTCATCCCACCTACGGAGTCACCAGCGAGTTCACAGTGGGGAGAAGCCGTTCGCCTGCTCAGTCTGTGGGAAGGGATTCACTCGGTCATTCACCCTACAGAGACATCAGCGAGTTCACACTGGGGAGAAGCCATTCACCTGCTCAGTCTGTGGGAAGGGATTCACTCGGTCATTCACACTACAGAGTCATCAGCGAGTTCACACTGGGGAGAGGCCGTTCACCCACTGAGAATGTGGGAAAGGATTCACTCAGTCATTCCACCTACTGGCACACCTGTCAGCTCACAATGGGGAGTGGCCATTGTTATGAATCCCTAGGTTTTGTTTGCTGTGGACTGTCATTTTAAGAGAGAGAGAGAGAGAGAGAGAGATTAAGAAGGCAAATCAGTCTGACTTGCAGCTTGTTTACATCGTGTGCAGCTTGTTTAGTTTTAACCGAGGACACAGACACTCAGAGTCAGACGGAGACGAAGGAGGAAAAATGGAAGGATTGAAACCAGGGAACTAGTGGCCAAGGGTCACTGTTTGGAACTTTCCTTTGCCCACAAGGGTGGATTCACCTTACATCGAATGTGTGGCTGTCACCTCATTTGATCCATAGGAGTGGATCTGATTTGGGGTATCCTGTGGAGACTACTTATGTGTTAACCATTGCCTGGCTGTGGTGTGGTAATTCATTAAGACGATACCCCTTATGACAAGTCACTTCGGGTGATAATTAGTATGTGGATTTGGAAGGATGACAGATAAAATCTACAGTGACTGTTGGTCTCATTTTACCACCATGAAAACTGTGGAATATGACATAATTGCCTTCTCTCAACATTTACCCTGGATTACAAATATCTCTCTCTCATCACCTATTATGTAGTTGAACTGAACTTTCATACTTTACCATCTCAAGACTCCAAGCCTTGTTTCCCCCGAGCTCAATAGTTTGGGAGTTTTAGTTATACACATTTATACACACAACACTCTCGAGGAAATCTGCAGATGCTGGAAATTCAAACAACACACACAAAATGCTGGTGGAACACAGCAGGCCAGGCAGTATCTATAAGAAGAACTGTTGATGTTTCAGGCTGAGACCCTTCGTCAGGACTAACTGAAAGGAAAGATACTAAGTGATATGAAGGTAGTGGGGGGAGGGTGAAATACGAAATGATAGGAGAAGACCAGAGGTGGTGGGATGAAGCTAAGAGCTGGAAAGGTGATGGGCGAACATGATACAGAGCTGGAGATGGGAGAGGACCATTGGACAGGAGGCCTCGGGAGAAAGAAAGGTGGGGGGAAGCACCAGAGAGACATGGAAAACAGGCAAACAATTAAATATGTCAGTGATGGGGCAAGAAGTGGAAGAGGGGCATTAACGGAAGTTAGAAAAGTCAATGTTCATTCCATCAGGCTACCCAGCCAGTCTATAAGGTGTCGTTCCTCCAACCTGAGTTTGGATTAATTTTGACAGTAGAGGAGGCCATGGATAGACATATCAGAATGGGAATGGGACGTGGAAATGAAATGTGTGGCCACTGGGAGTAGTCTGTTGCTGCTGGTTCGTTTCTAAAGCGTTACGGTTTGTAACAAAATGGGGCCTGTGTCTGGGATAGGAACAAATTTAAGGATTGATTTAATATCGATTTCATTGGGGAAATCCCTTTTGATTTATTTGTGTGTGGAAAATCAGCAGCAATGGATGTTGATAGATATCTGGAACCTCTCCGGCATTAGAGGACACCAGAAGGATTGAGTTGTTGAGTATTGCTAAAATGTTAATAATCGCTCAGGTGAAATTGACAATGAGGAGGGCACAGCTGCAGACGATAATAGCTGAACATTATGTATCTGAGGGTGTGTTTAAAGTGGAGGAGTTGGAGTTTCCTGAAAGTAAACCTCGTGAGCTTGAGCTCCCGTAGAAGTTAGAACAATTAAAGATGGAGGCTCCGGAAAGGCAGAGGCAGTTTCAGGCTGGAGAGGCAGAAAAGCAGAAAGAAAAGTTCTCTTACAAAGTGTAATTAAGGGGAAGGCTTAGCAAGCCTATTCTGCTTTGACAGTTGCTGAAGCAGCTGATTATTTACTTATTTATGCTGCCCCAGTCATCGCCACTGGGCTATAAATGTGCAGGAGCAGTGTGTGGTTCAGTGCTTTGCTCAAGGACACACACGCTGCCTCGGCTGAGGCTCGAACTCATGACCTTCAGATCGCGAGTTCAACACCTTAACCACATGGCCACGTATTATGACCACATATTATGACATAGTGAAACAGGCTGTGCTCAAAGCTTACGGGTTGGTCCCAGAAGCAGACAGGCAAAAGTTTAGAAATTTAAAGAAATCTGTGAACCAGATATACGGAATTTGCTTATGAGAAATTTGTGTCTATTGACTACTGGTCCACATCTGAACATGTAAATGATGATTTTAACAGCTTGAGAGAGTTGGTTTTAATTGAAGAATTCCGAAGGTGCGTCCCTGATGACATAAAGATGTATTTAGATGGAAATGATGCTGCCACTCCGCAGGAATCTGCTGGATTAGCAGATCAGTTTGCTTTAACTCATGAAGTTATGTTTACCCTGAATAAGAGTTTCCAAAAGGCACTTGTCAAGTTGTGGGTAAACCTAATGAGCTCACCCCAGTGGCCTGTACCTGCATTCGGTGAACCCTTTTCCAAAGTTATAGTGGATTGTGTTGGCCCATTGCCAAAGACTAAAGCTGGCCATCAGTATCTGCTAACTATTATGTGTACTACATCCAGATTCCCAGAGGCAATGCCTCTCAGAAATATTAAAGCTAAAACTGTGGTGAAGGCTCTTACCAAGATTTTCACTTTATTCGATTTGTCTAAAGAAATACAGTCTGATCAAGGATGTAATTGTATATCTGCATTATTCAAGCAGGTAGTTTATGAATTGGAAGCAAAACAGATTGCATCATTTGCATACCATCCGGAACCAGAAGGGGCTTTAGAAAGATTTCATTCTACCCTCAAAACAATGATTAAGACATATTGTGTTGAAAATGGAAAAGACTGGGATGAAGGAATATATTTGCTTTCGTCCACAGAAAGAGAGTCAGTACAGGAATCACTGGGCTTTACTCCATTTGAGCCCTTTGATCTTGTTAAAGGTACAGTAGATTGATGGGGATGTACATGTTAACTTGTTAGACTGTGTTTTGAAGTCCAAAAATAAACTATACCAAGCCTGTAGTCCAGCGAGACAAAACTTAAAGATTTCTCAAAACAAAATGTTGGTTTGATAACAGCGCTCGAGAAAGAAAATACCAGGTGGGGGATAAGGTGCTTGCCTTATGTTGACGAATCCACTTCAGGTGAAATTCAATAGACTGTATGAAATAGTCTCCCAAATTAATGATGTGAATTATGTTAATAAAACACCGGGCTGATGTTAACTAACACAGGTGGTTAGAAGGTTTCTGGGAATGGATGGATATTACCGTAAGAACTTTGCTGCTATCGCTCTTCCTCTGACCAATCTCCTGAAGAAGGGTGAAAAGTTTGTTTGGACCGAGCCTTGTCAGAAGGCATTTGATTGATTGTTATCAGTATTTCAGATTAGGCCAATCAATGTACTGCTGTCAGCAAAATTTAATTAGCAGATTGGAGCTGTGGGTGGCAACACAAGTCATGGGTGCACAGAGAGTAAAGGAGAAGGCCAAAGAGACAACCCTGTGGGGTATGTGTGCTGAGGGTCAGAGAGACAGAGGAGAGGGAGCCCACTCTTACCACCTGCTGGCGATCTGACAGGAAGTCCAGGATCCAGCGACACAAGGCAGGGTGAAGGCCGAGGTCTCTGAGCTTCTTGTGGATACTTCACGCATTCATATGGCTACTGCTCTGCCCATGACTGCAAGGGACTGCAAGGAACTGCAGAGAACATCAGAGAAACAAGCCTCCCCTGCATGGACTCTTCCTACACTTCCCCTGCCTCGGAAAAGCAGGCCATGTACTCAAAGATCCTCACAACCACAGACATTCTTGCTGCAAACCTGCTCTCCCATTGGGAAGAGATACAAAAGCCTTAAAGTGCGTAACACCAGGCTGAAGGACGGCTTCCTGTCTGCAGTTATAAGCCAAATGAATGATAAAATGGACTCAACCTCACAATGTAACTGGATGTGACCCTGCACCATATGTCCATCTGCACCGCACTTTCTCTGCAGCCATAATGCTTTGTTACAGTGATTATTTTGATGTATATCAGCTCAGTGTACAGTTGAAATGTATCCATCTGTCTGGATGGTATGTCAGGCAAGATTTTCACTGTAGCTCAGTACATGATGATAATAAACCAATTCCCCAGTTTAATTGTGTGGAAATATTAGACAGACTGAGCTTCTGCTCTGGAACCACAGAAGGAAACTGAACTGTTGTAATTTCTGTGGAAAGCAAATATATGGAAAATGCTTCAATCTCACATTACGATCTGCAGTAACTGGGATCAGGTGACCGGTGGTGGGTCTCCCAGATCAATATCAGAATCAAGTTTAATAGCACCGGCATGTGTCATGAAATTTGTTGTCCCTGCGGTAGCAGCAGAACCTAATTCATAACAATAGTTTTGAAAAATTGTGATTTAAAATAAGAATATACATATATATAGTACAAAAATAGAGAAAAAAAGTGATAAGCTATTTTAATTGTGTGGAGCAATTTGACTGACTGGGTGTTGCTTTGGAAATTCTGAAGTGAAGCTGAACTAAACTTTACACATTTATGAGAAGCGCAGATAAATACAAAAGGCTAAATTCTCACATAAACGGGTCAGACACCCAGAAACATTGGCAGCACTTCAGCACCTCAAAACAGTGGAATGAAACATGCAGAAACTATTACAGAGATAAAAGCACTGTCCACCCACAACGAGAGGACGTGACAGATCCGGATCTCACTGACTTGTCTGAACGGGTGAAAGTTGAAGCTACACGGACACATAGAACAGTGACCCGCAGATGCTGCAGATCTGCAGAAAAACGTGAACAGGAACCGGGATCAGGTGACGGGTGGAGGGACTCCCTCCTGAATTGGTGACTCTGCTCCTCGCCCCTCACATGCTGCCCGACCCATCCACCGCATTCCCCAGATTATTCCATATTTACCCCAGATACATGATTATTTTTCCACACCATATCTTCCCCGATCCTTTTCCCTCCACGTCCAGGTCACAGAGTCACCGGCTCAATTCCCATCCAGGTCCAAAACATAATTCAGACGCAAAAAGGAAATGTTCACGTTTCATTTAAATCAGTTTTGTGTTTCTAAACACTAACTTCTATTCACATTCCTCCAGAGCCTTGCTGGACAGGAACACTGAAACATCAAGTGAGAAACAGCAGGAGGCAATTCAGCCCCTCTAACCATCAGCAAGATGGCGGCTGCTCACCCATCTCAGCCACGTGTTTCTGCCCTATCCTCATTTCCTCGATCCCTCCGTTCTCCACACATCTGCCGGCCTCTGTTTTACGTGCGGACGATCACTGAGTCTTCACCGCCCTCTGTGGTGGGGATTTATAAACATTCACCACCCTCGGAATGGAGACATTTCCCCTCATTTCAGTCCCGCACAGTCTATCCCTGTTTCAGAGACTGAGATCCCTGGTTCAACCGGTAATGATGTTGTGCATTTCAGTGTGTTCACCTCTCAGTCCTCGATTCTCTAAATGAAAGGGTTATCACATTTGATCTTTCTTCATATGATGACCCCACCACCCCAGGGATCAGTCTGGTGTATCTTCATTGCACTCTCTATAATAAATACTCTCTAACCACTTTGTTAATCCTCTATAGAATTAATTTCCATCTTCTGCAGCCCCGTGTTGCCCCGATCACTCACCTCCCACCCCTGTCACTATTTCCACCTTCCCACCTCCCCCCTCACCTGGATCCACCTCTCACTCCCCAGCTCTTGCCCCATCCCCACCCCTCACCTATTCTCTCTGACTATTTCCCGTCCACTCTCAGTCCAGAGGGAGGGTCTCGGCCCGAAATGTTGACGGTCCATTTCCCTCCACAGATGCTGCCCGACCCACTGAGTTCCTCCGGCAGTTTGTTCTTTGGTCTGTATAACCCGTGTTAGTATGGGGAGCGGGATTTTACACCATATTCCGGGTACAATCTCAACAAAGCACAAATAATTGTCACTCTGCCCGGACCATTGGTCCCGCTTGCAGGGCAACAGTCTGCCGGTGTTTGCCCCCAATGTGGTGAATCCCTCTGCTCGACACCACCATGGGCCCAGACATTTCCACAGATGAGCCCCTCCTGTCCCCAACGGGACAAACATCCTGTCCGCCCCCTCTCTCACCATCTTCATCCTTTCAATAAAATCCCTCCCTCCCCGGGGAACCGGCATCGAACCGACGGGCCGAGCGGTCTCCTCCTGCCTCTCAGCGATACATCAGACTCCGGCCGCAGGAGACGCTTCACAAACGCCCCAACTTCCCTCGGAGGGAAATGGAAATAAATCAGAAAGCGGACATTTACTTTGAGGTTTTCTCCGCTCTGAGGAGGCGGTCGGCGCTCGAGCGGGAGACGAACTCGGCGGGGTAACGCCCACTCGGCTTGTCCGCCTTCGCGACTGGTTGTAAACAGTGATTGACATCGCTTAGCACCAATAGAAATAGCGTAGCTCCTGAATCCTCTGTTGACAGCTGTGGGGGGAGGGGCTGGTCACGTGATTATTAGCCCAGCCGTTAAACCGATAAAGCTCGAGCACAGCAGCGCGTGGGTGACGTAAGACACCGCGCACGTGAGGGCAGATCCCGGTATGGGGAGTCCATGTGTGACGTCAGGCGAGTGGGGGTGTCTGACGTCACCGTATTTAAACGAACCAAAATGGGCGTTTCTTATTATTTCGGTGGGACAACAACATTAATCACGGGTTTCATCACTGACTCCAGTGTTGTGGGATGTAAAGTCCCCTGTTATGTGTCCGGCTGTGCCGTGTTGTTGGAGGAGTGGGCAGCGTGGTGTTTGTCTCGATTCGGGTCACAACACCAGAATTGCCAGCGGTGTCCACACACAGTGTATTAGTCAACAGAATACACTGTGTGTATTCTCAAGTGAGGAGTCTGTGTGGTGATGCAGCTTCCCTGGAGGTGGACGAAAGAGGACACACCAACAGGAGGAACCAGCTGCGGAAAGACATGATTTTTCAGGTCTGACGACGAGCTGAATGTACCATAACTTTCAGACTGAATCAGAAAACCATTATGAGGGTATTTGAAATGTCAGAAGCAGAGGAGATGTGATCCCATGTCTCCATCAGACCCTCAGTGAGATGGTTCCAGTTATAACGTGCAGGGATGAAAGCACAGTGTTTGGGGTCTGATTTAATCACTGATTCTGACACAGTGAGAGGGTTAGTTTTGCTGCAAGGAAGCAACATTAATGCAAGAAGACACAGGAACTTCATCAGTTGCCAGTTGTTTAGCAGAAGTGACCAATCTCTATGCTACTTTGACAGAAACAGATATTCCCAGACGTAAGAAAGGGGTGCAGTCTGGTTTATTTCAGGTTGGAGAGGGGTGTTGAGTTTTGAAATCAATGCCTCGCGGTACCACCATCGTTAATTTAGCATGTGCGGAGTGGCGGATCACACAGCACGGAAACAGGCCTTTGGCCGGCCATACCTGTTCTGACCATCCACTCACTGTCTACACTGGTCCCATTTATCAGCACTTGGTTCACAGCCGACTGTATCTCGGCAGTTTCAATGCTCATCCTCTTCGTAAATGTTGTGAAGGGACCTGCCTCCACCGCCCCCTCGGGCAGTGAGTTCCAGATTTCAGCTACCCTGGTGACACCGGCTCCTCCGCTGTTGTGCGGGGTAGGGTTGTTTCCTTTGGCGGGGGGGGGGGGGGGGTGCTCAAAGGCCTGTTTCCGTGCTGTGTGATCCACCAATCCGGACATGCTAAATTAACGATGGTGGCACCACAAGGAATTGATTTCAAAACTCCACACCCCTCTCCAACCTGAAATAACCCTTTTGTCCAGAGGGGTGGGGTTTGTAGATTGATGATCGGGATGCCGTTCTTTTTTTAAGCTGGGGTTGGGGTGGGAGTTTGATTTTTCTCTCTGAACGACTTTCATGCTGGGACTCACAAACACAACAGCTCGTTAGTTCCGCTGTATCTGTCAGTTCACCAGCGCTTGAATGTCGCCGATCCTTGAATGTGGAGGCGGAGATGTTGGAGAAGACAGCGCCCCACTCGCGACTAGGAGAGCCCGATCACGTGTCCATGTCCGTGATCTGATTGGATACATCGCCATGACGTTATAGCACTGTGACGTCATTCACTGGCTCTCATTTTGGAAGGGATTCAGTCGGCCATCGCAGATTCACCAACAGCTTCGCTCTGGGAAGCGGCCGTTCACCTGCTCCGTGTGTGTGAAGAGACTCATTCAGTTAACCCACCTTGTGACGCTCCGGTGAGTTCACAATAAATAGAGGCCACATTTCTGTCCGGAGTGAGCAAAGAGTTTTACTCAATCATCCCAGCTGCTGCAACACCAGCAACTTCACATCAGGGAGGAAGTTCAAATCAGCTCCGTGTTAAATGTTTAACCATCACGGTGACTGAAGGCAGCTGCAGGTTCATGAGGGACTGTTACTGTCAGATTCTGCAGTTCTTGCGCCTGCTCATCGTACCCAGGACAGAACCCTGGTCACTGAGCATTGGAGGAGTCTGTTCTGCTGATGTTAGACTTAAACTAGACTGGTGTTTAATATTGTGGAGCTGTGAAAGATAAATCAGCTCTGTATCAAATCCCGTGTCTTAGGTTCTTATCGTCTCTAACACACTCACAATGTACACTAGAGTGGCCACTCTGTCCATCTGGTCCCTGCCCATGTTTCTGTTCCATATCAGTATATTAAAATCTACCCCTGCCGTTCCCCTCTCTCACTCTCCCTGAGATGACAGGTTACAACTAGTCACCGCTCCGTGGGATAGGAGATTTCTCTTGAATTTCAGAGAATCATAGAAATCTACAACACATTACAGACGCTTTGGCCCACAATGTTGCGCCGACCATGTAACTTACACTAGAAACTGCTTTAAAATTACCCTACCGCATAGCCACCTATTTTCCTAAGCTCGGTGTACCTATCTAAGAGACTCTTAAAATACTCTATTGTATTCGCTTCTGCCACCATCGCTGGCAATGCATTCCACACAAACACCACTCTTTGTTTTAAAACCTTAGCTCTGACATCTCCTCTGTACCTACTTCCAAGCAGCTTAAACCTATTCCCCCTCGTGTTAGCCGTTTCTGCCCTGGGAAAAAGCCTCTGGCTATCCACACGACCAATGCCTCTCATCATCTTATACACCTGCATGAATTTCCTGCATGATTTTCTCCGGGCTGAACAAGACGATGAGCTCACTGTGGTTGTGACGTTGTTCAGGGCTCTGGACGAAGTTGGTTAAACTCCTTCTCCGCTCTTTTCAATGTTTTGTGTCATTTTCACCTATTTTAAAGGACTGTGCCTCAGACAGCTGGGTTGTTGCAATTTTTACGTACCAGCAGCAATAGATCACTAACGGAGTCAGGTTTCGATGTTAAAACCACCCTCTTCATTAGTATCTACTCCAAATCTAAAAGATTGAACGAAATAAACAGCAATTAACGGTGATGTACGTATTCCAAACTATCAAACTTGGGAAACAATGCTTAAAGTCTTAAGATGGTAAAGTGGAAAAGTTCAGTAATCTACGGAACAAGTGAGTGAGAGGAGAGATTTGTAAATCCACACGAAGATGTAGAGAGAAGGCAACTACGAAGAATTCCACACACATTCCACGCTGGGTGAACGGAATAACAGTCGCCGAAGATCTTATCCGTCGATTAGTTCCGAAATACACTTAGAAATATCACCAGGTGACAGTCACAAGAATATCGTCTTCGGGTGGTTACCACAAAACACCCCGATTCCGGGTAAGGGAAATCCACACATATGGATTATACGAAGTGACAGTCACACATCCGTTGTGCACTGCGTGCCGATGATCAACCCAATCTTTTGGGCATAGCAGTGACAAGCTGAAGTCTCTCTCACTCTTCCTCTCTTCCTCTCCCTCTATCTCTCTCTCTCCCCTCCCTCTCCTCCCCCCTCTGTCTCTCTGTCTCTGCTGCAGCGCCTGTCTGACGTCACAGCCCCGCCTCACTCAGGCACTCAAAGCGACACTCACAGTAAACGAATCTGCGGTCTCGTAACACAATGCACCTCTGAAGTCTGACAGCAGACTAGCGAGTGAATCTTCGATGGAGCAGAGTCAGAAACCAAAGAGTTGCCAGCCTGAGCCAGGGCTTTGCGGCTCCAGACAGAGATGGGGTCTGGAGTTTACGAGGAGGAGGAGGAATCAGACCAGCAGGATATGGCTACAAAGGGAAGATCAGAAAAATTTGGAAACTGGTTGACCGAAAAAAAAGATGGTTAGTTTCTGCAAAATACTAGTGGGAATCAAAAGATCAGGCAGCAATTGTGGAAAGGGATAAATAAACAACTTTTAGACCGAGCCTCTTCAGCATGCCTAGACTGTGGACTCCGCTGCTTAGTTGCTACCTGAACTGCAGAGCTCCTCCAGCATTTTGTGTGTGTGCGCGTCTCTGTATGTCCAGCCACTGCAGAATCTCTTGTGTTTTATATCCACATTTTACTTTGGCATTAAATACACGTTGATATTGAGTATATTGTTCATGTGAGCCGCTTCCTGCGTTAAAAAAGCTGCAGACTTTTTCTATATACCCGAAAAAAAATGAGATATGGACATTGAACCGGTACTTCAAGAACTGTTTAATGGCACCGGTATTACCCAAAAGGCCCTGCGCGAATAAATCTTATCAGGCGCTGAAGCACTGATGAACTGCGCAGGCGTCAGGCTGATGACATCCCCGAGTATCACGCATGCGCGCAGCACACGAGGCCTGGAAAATGTCGGTTGCAGGTAAGAGCGATTCTCCGTGTTTTTATTTTAAACACCGACTTCGGGATAATTCCTCTGAATTTCGGACACCGTGACCAGCAATCCGGGGACAGTCCTGTTCTCTTCCCTCTCTCTCAGCCCCACGATCCGTACACGGGCCCCGGGGAGCTTCCGGCTGATGAGGGAATGGGAACCGATGGATCTCTCAGACAGAGCTGAGCTCCAGCTATCTAAATGCAAGGATTAGGAACTCGGAGAAAGGGAACAAAATCTTTTACATCACCCATCTGTGGACACTCTCTGGAGGTCCAAGATTCGTATGTTACACGACCGCTGGACTAAGTGTGTAAATGTAGGAGTGGACTATGTTGAAAAATAGATGTGCTAGATTTTCTAAAATTGACTCCTCCTACCTTAGGCCACAACCTTATCTGTCATTCCTTATTTATTTATTTATTTATCTATCTATTTATCTATCTATCTATCTATCTATCTATCTATCTATCTATCTTATATATGGAAAAGCAGTATAACATTAGATGATCATCACCATAAGATGAAAGTTGAAACCTTAGCCTTTGCTTTAAATCAGTACTTAGTCTTTCCTGTGATTAGAAAATCGGAATCTTGGTTAAATTACTGGACATAAAGTATGGTGAGGTACATTGCTAGCATTGTAGATTAGCAAAGATTCTACTTTGGATTGGACTTCCAGAGCACAGTTACTGGATATCCACAGGACAGTACTGTCAAAGACTAAGATGGTACTTTCAAATAGCATTGGAAAGGAAATGAGCGGGAATTTTTGCAGTGATATAGGGCAAGAGAAGGATTGGAATTGAGAGGATAGTTCTGATTGATGATCTCCATTCATGCCAACAATAATTTTATAATAATTATTCTGTGATTCTGTGTGAAGCTTTCCCTGGTCATTTGCCACCTCTTCTTGTGATTCTGCTCCTAAATGTGAAAACTTGGGGAAGTGAGTTTAAAATTATGCCATTGAACTGGTTTTAAGAATGGATCACACCTATTGGTCCTCATTTGCTTTATTCAGATCCTTGTCAATAGCATAAATAACTGAATAAACGTTTCATTAGAACGGGGTGGATTAAACTGAATATATAGGATCTTTAAATTATACCCCTTCCCACTTATTATTTTCACTGGAAAAGAGATGTTGAAATTCCAAGTAATCATGACTAAAGTGTAATATGGTTTTAGAAAAAAAGCTCAAGGTCAAATAAGCGTGAAACATCTGGCGAGCATTTTATAGGAAGGGACATTAAAGACATTCATCATTCATGCTGATTTTTCCTCCCAGCACTGCCGCAAATACACAAACCACCCCACCTCCCTTCAGATCTACTCCATGCTGTGCCTCATGAAACAGCCAAGATTAGCAGTTCACCATCTGTGGGAAAAATTGAGTACAAATACCTAATAAGGTTGGGATGTGTACATTTGTCTCCCAATTTATGATGTAGGAGCATTGATATTATGCTGCTTTGTGCGTAAAATATACAATCCTCTTTGTTCAATTCTTTATTAGCTAGTGAACTTGCAAGTTTGCTTCATGGAGTTAAGCAATTTAATTTTAAACAACAGCATGAATTGATAAATGTTACCAATTTTAAATAGCAAAAAGTTTATAGTATTTTTTTCCTGGGAAAAAATAGAAGGGGGAAAAAGAAGACTTTTGGTCTGAAGTTTGAATAGTGTTATGATGTGACCGCATTTTTCGAAAGAAAAGAACAAAAATTGTAGTTATCGAAATGCAGAAAGGTTAATCCTACATTAAATGTGAATTACGATTAAGAGATCCAAGATAATGTTAATTTAATAAAATAATTTAAATCCAATTATTGCTTTAAATCTACATTATACGTTCAAGAATGCATTTTAGGTAGCTCAACACCTCATGCAGGTCAGTCAGGTATCTCTGCTCCCTTTAAACTTGCACGTTTCTGTTTCCGAGATGCCTTTGAAACTTACTTTGACCTTATTTTCTGAGCTTCTTTTAAACTTGCAGGTTATGTGGAACATATCATTCTATAATGTGATGTCTAAAAACAGTGATTTGGAATTGAGGTATGATGTATTAATATGAGAACATCTAATAATACAGAAAATCTGCTGGTCCGACACCCAAGACCCAACCATGGCAGGTTCACTAAGTTTTACTGTGGTTCGTCACATGTTTGGAGGGCTGTCGCCTGAAAGTAATGATCATTAATCACCATCAATGTTACATAGTTCACACTGAAAATAAAAGCACAAGGGAGAAATCGGCCTCTGCCGCACCTTTTTTTCAGAGTGCTCAGTGGTTCATTTGAAATCAGGTCCAGAATTTTCCTGCACTTCTGATGGGAAATCTGTTGGATGTGTTTCTGACAAACATAAACCCAAAAAATGTGATGAGTCAATGCACCAAGTGGATTGAACGCCAGCACTTTTGAACAGTGTGTTTCAGCCTATTCTGTTTCAATCTTTATGAAATGTGAAATAATATGAAAGGTCTAGAACAAGGGTGGGCAAACTTTTTGACTTGTAGGCCACAAAGGGTTCTAAAATTTGACAGGGGGGCCAGACCAGGAGCAGATGGACGGAGTGTTTTGGTAATACACCTCATAAGAGAAAATAAAATATCATGGGATATGTAGAAAACATGTGCTTTAATTTCAATTGAAAATGAACAAATGCATTACAACAAAATATCTGTCTTTGAAGTCCCATGGTATTTAGCTATTTATTGAAATGACTTTTAAAACACTGAAAATTAAATGAATAAAATACAGCTTTTTTAAATAGTAACAGTTATTATTTTAAAGCACTGAAAATTCTGTTATCCTTCAAGGTATTATCATCATCACTCTCCTCCTGACTGTCTTTATTTCAAAACCGGTAGGAGATGCAGGTCTACTTGTCCTACTCCTTCTTATTCAATTGTCCACTGTGCCAAAACTCAACAACGACCAGCACAAAGACAGAACAATGCCAGCGTGCCAGTATGCGGAGCGCGTTATTTGATCTGGAGCGCATTTTTTATTTTGAGAACGTACGTGCACCTGCGCACTACTCGTGTCCATCACTTAACAGCAATGACATGTAACATGTAAAGCTTATTGAAAAAAATATTTTCAAATGCATTTTTTACATAACACAACGAAGAAACTTATTTTTAATTTCAGTGGGAACAGTGTTGTTGGTCTCCCTTTTTAGCCAGCGCATCAAAGTCTGGATTTAGTTTTGTTGTGGCGATTCTCAGGATGGATCTGAGGTGTTGGTCAGTTAACTTGGATCTGTGGCTGGCTTTGTTGATGTTCATGACGCTGAACGCCTGTTCACACAAATAGGTCGAGCCGAACAAAGAGTAAAGCGCAAATGTGGAGTAATACGCTGCACCTCAACAAAGGTCAATGTATATAGAGTGCGTCATCTATTGGGAAAACGCCAGAATTGCGGGGAAAAGACGTTAACAAGGTTTATTAATATAATTTCATCAAGTTCTGCGGGCCGAATTAAAAAACTTAACGGGCCGCATATGGCCCGCGGGCCGTAGTTTGCCCATGCCTGGTCTAGAACTTGATAGAGGGCTAAAAGATTACGAGAGGCATAGACAGGGTGGATAGTCAGTACCCGTTTCCCAGGGCACCAACAGCAAACACCAGAGGGCATATGTATAAAATTAAGGGAGGGAAGTTTAGGGGAGACATCAGGGGTAAGTTTTTTTTTCACAGAGGGTTGTGAGTGACTGCAATGACTTGCCAGGGATGGTGGTGGAGGCTAAAACATTAGGGGTATTTAACATCCTCTTGGACAGGCACATGGATGAAAGAAAAATGGAGGGTTACGGGGTAGTGTGGGTTTAGTTCTTTTTTTTAAGGTTTATATGGGTTGGCACAACATGGAGGGCTGAAGGGCTTGTACTGTGCTGTAATGTTCTATTCTATGGCTCTAAAATCTTTTACATCACCAGTTGAGAAAATCATCTTTGTTGTACCTCCAATCACAAAGAGGAAATCTGCAGATGCTGGAAATCCAAGCTACACACACAAATTGCTGGAGGAATTCAGCATTAGTACTCTTTTCCATAGATACTGCCTGGCCTGCTGAGTTCCTCCAGCATTTTGTGTGTGTTGCTTGTTCTACCTCCTCTCGGTCTGCATTTTTCTACCAGTGAGAACATGTAGCCAGACAGAACCAATTCTGTCTGGCTACATAATGATATCAAACACCTTTGCCCTGGCCAACGAGTAGCTTTCACATCACAAATGTGCCAGACTCCAGGGAGACAGACTACTGCCCTTAAAGGCAGTATTCCTTGGCCTTACCATCACTGAGTTCACCACTTTCAGTCACCTGGGTGAGACTTCAGGGGAAATACTTATGTACAATACTGTGTGTATTGTGGTGATGCAAGAGTTGCTGGAGAATTTTCAAGTGGGAAGAAGTGGAGTGATATTTGGAAATCTGAAATTGAAAGCATCATTTAGCAAGAAAATCACAAATAGGTGGTTTGCAAAAGCTGTGGCGAGTAAATCCTTCATTAACCTGTTACATAGGTTGTGTGAGAGTGCTGATGAACTCAATCAAGACTCAACGAGAGGAGATTAAAGTTCTTACTGACAGTGATTTGCTCGCTGTTGAAATGAATACCTCTCTATATAAAATTCAGTTTGCACATGTTGTTGTCACTGGGTAAAAATTGTACAGTACAAGGTTTTTGCACACACTGGTCATTACAAATTAGAGGGGATATTGGTGGGAAGGCGGGGAGACCTCCAGTGTCCCTGACGTCCTCACGTATATCCAGCTGCACTTTAAGGAGTTGGAGTAGGTAATGGATGAATTCCGCATCATCCAAGCGTCAGAGGGTGTGATAGGTATGATGTGCAGAGAGGTGAGTTGTACCCAGGGTGCAGGACACAGGAAACTGGATGAGAGTCAGGAAGGGGAATGAGGTTAAATAGCCATCGCCGAGTACTCTTGTTGCTATCCCACACAACAACAGGTGGACACTTTAGAAACTGTTGGGGGGAATTACCTGGCAGAGGAAAGTCAAAGGGGTGATAGGGGATTTGTTAGTTAGTGGAACAGAACTAGAAAGGGATGAGTATCCTAGTGGCAAGGCTTGCTGGTGCTCCCCTGTGGGGTGGGTGGTTAAACTAAAGTTGCAGGGAGGATCGGAGCCAGAATGACAGAACAGATAGTAGAGAGGGTGAATTGAATCGAATTGACTTTATTACTTACATTCTTCATACACGAGTTGTAGAAATCTTTATGTTACGTCTCTGTCTAAATGTGCAATGTGAAATTTATAATAGTTTATAATAAATAGTATGTACAACAGGACAGTCCGGATAAATAAAAGTACAATTGTATCAGCATGAATTAATCAATCAGAGGGCCTGGTGGAAGAAGCTGTCCCTGGGCCTGTTGGTCCGGGCTTTCTGGCTGTGGTACCGTTTCCCAGATGGTAGCAGCTGGAACAGTTTGTGGTTGGGGTGACTCTGGTCCCCAATGATCCTTTTTACACAGTGGCCCTTTTTACACACCTGTTTTTGTCAATGTCCTAAATAGTGAGAAGTTCACATCTACATATGCGCTGGGCTGTCCGCACCACTCTCTGCAGAGTCCTGCAACTGAGTGAAGTACAGCACCCATACCAGGCAGTGATGCAGCCCATCAGGATGCTCTCAATTGTGCCCCTGTAGAAAATTGTTAGTATTTGGGGCCCCATCCCACACTTCCTGAACCGCCTGCGGTGAAAGTGGTGCTGTTGTTCCTTTTTCACCACACAGCCAGTATGTACAGACCAGGTGAGATCCTCGGTGTCGTGTGTGCCAGGGAACTTAAAGCTGTTCACCCTCTCAACCCCAGATCCTGGGTCAGCCTGTCTCCATTTCTCCTGTAGTCTGCAGCCAGCTCCTTTGTTTCAGTGACATTGAGGGCAAGGTTCATTTTTGACACCAAACAGATGTCATTCAGACCTCAGGACATGAAATTATGATATTGTAGCCATTACTTGGACTTGCTTGCACCCAACAGTCTGAGGGATTTCAAGGAACAAATCTGTAGAGAGATTGCGGACTGTGCCAAGAAACAAGGTTGATAAAGTGAATGATTTTAACTTTCCGTTTATTGACTGGAATCCTAGGCTGTAAAAGGACTAGATGGGGTAGAGCTTATCAAATCTACCTTAATCAGTATGAAAAATTCCCTATGTAGAAGTGTGCAATAAGCTATTGGGAAGTGATCTAGGGCTAGTGACAGAAATTAGTGTATGGGAACACTTTGTATCTACTGATCATGAGATTCCAAGTAAATACAGAAAAGCAGAGGCCTAGACCTCTCTTGAGATTCTAAATTGGAGAAAGGCCAATTTTTATGATATTTGCAAGGATTTGACAAGCGTTAGTTGGGACAGGATGTTTTTTTAGCAAAGGAGTACTTGGTAAGTGGGAGTTCTTCAGAAGTGAAATTTTAAGGGTGTAGAGTTTGTATGTGTCTGACAAAATAAAAGTTGAATGGTAACTAGTGCAGGGAATCTTGGTTTTCAAGAGATATTGAGGCCCTGGATAACTTGTTCCTCTAAATGCCGCAGACTACTGGGTGCAACCAAAACTCATTAATGACAGCCATTTCATAATTCCACTCCCGAGCTCATCTGACTTTCCTTTAGTTGTCTTCTGTTGGATTCTAAAAGCTTCCTAATGGTCTTTTGCTCTTTTGTTTGCCCTCTCCTCTGATTTTATGTTGGTTTTGGATTCTCATTTAACCCACGGTTGTGCCCTGCTGCCTTTCCAATGCTTCCACGTCTTTGGGATGTATCGATTACTCAGCTCTCGAATTGCTCCCAGAAACTCCAGCCATTGCTGCTCCATTGTCACTCCTACCTTTTCCCTTCCAAACAAGTTTGGCCAGCTTCTCTGTCACAGAAACATGGAGAAGTTCAGTACAGAAACAGGCTATTTGGCCCATCTAGTCAATGCCAAAAACATTTAATCTCTCTAATGCAACTACCTGCACCGGGATCATCACGCTCCGTACCCCTACCATCCAGGTACCTGTCAAACTTCTCTTAATGGTGAAATCGAGCTCATATTCTCCACTAGTGCTGACATCTCATTCTGCACTCTCACGACCATTTCAGCAAAGAACTTTTCCAAATGTTCCCATTAAATTTTCACCTTCCCCACTTACCCATGACCTCTGGTTGTCGTCCCACCCAACCTCAGTGGAAAAAGCTGCTTGCATTTACCCTATCTATACCCTCATAATTTTGTTTACTTCTGACAAATCCTCAAAGCAATGTAAAATTTCCTTGTTAATGTTTAGAGCCTTTTTTAGGTGTATAAGATGATGAGGGGCATTGAGTGTGTGGATAGCCAGAGGATTTTTCCCCAGCATTAACATGGCTAACAGGATGGGGCATAGTTTTAAGGTGCTTGGAAATATATGCGGAGGGGATGTCAGGGGTAGTTTTTTTACACAGAGAGTGTTGGATGTGTCGAATGCACTGCCAGCAGCGGTTGTCGAGGCGGATACAACAGGGACTTTTAACACTCTCTTAGATAGTTACATGGAGCTCAGAAAAATAGAGGACTATGCGCTAGGGAAACTCCCGGCAGCTTCTAGAGTAAGTTACATAGTCGGCACAGCACTGTGGGCCAAAGGGTCTGTAATGTGCTATAGATTTCTATGATTCTATGAAATTCAAGGGAAATCTCCAAACCCACGGAGTGGTGACTAGTCGTGAATAGTGGGAAAGTTACTGGAACGTATGTTCAGGAACCGGAAATATAAGTATTTGGATAGATGTGAACTGATTAAGTATAGGCAGCACGGCTTTGTGCATGGTAGGTCATGTCTAACCAATCTCATGGAGCTACTCGAGGAAGTTATCAGGAAAGTGGATGAAGACAAGGCAGTGGATGTCGTCTACATGGACTTTAGCAAGGCGCTTGACACAGTCTCATATGGGAGGTTGGTCAAGAAGATTCAGTCACTCAGCATTCAAGATGAGATAGTAAATTGGATGAGACACTGTCTTTGGCAGAAGCCAGAGTATGGTAGCAGATGGTTGCCTCTCTGACTGGAGGCCTGTGACTAGTGGTTGCCACAGGGATCAGTGCTGAATCTGTTGTGGTTTGTCATCTAGATCAGTAATCTGGATGATAGTGTGGTTAACTGGATTAGCAGATTTATGACTGGTGGTGTAGTGGACAGCGAGGAAGACTATCATGGCTTGCAGTGCAATCTGGACCCCCTGGGAAAATGGTTTGAGAAATGGAAAATGGAATTTAATGCAGACAAGTGTGAGTTGTTGCACTTTGGACTGACCTACCAACAGAGGTCTTTCACAGTGACTGGTTGGGCACGGAGGAGTGTTGTAGAAGAAAGGGACCTGGGAATATAAGTCCTTAATTCACTGAAAGTGGTATCACAGTTAGATAGTGATGGAAAGAAAGATTTTAGCCCATTGGCTTTCATGAACCAAATACTGACAAAAGATGGATATTATGTTGACTTGTAAAAGAGGCCTAATTTGGAGTGTTGTGTGATGTTTTGGTCACCTACCTACAGGAAAGATTTAAAAGAGTTTCAGAGATTTCAGAGGAAATTCACAAGGATGTTGCCAAGTTTGGAGTACTTGGTTATAAGGAAAGATTGAACAGGTCAGGACTTCATTCCTTGGAATGTGGAAGATCGAGGTGAGATTTGATTGTGGTAGAGGGGCACAGATAGTGTAAATGCAAGCTGGCTTTCTCCACTGAGATTGGGTGGGACTTCAACCAGAGGCCAGGGGTCAAGGGTGAAAGGTGAAATGTTGAGGGGAACATGAGGGGAATCTTCTTCACACAGATGGTCATCTAGGTTTGGAATGAGCAGCCATCCCGAGTGGTGCATGCGAGCTCGATTTCAACATTTAAGAGGTTCGTGTAGGTACCTGGATGGTAGGGGTGTGGGAGTGGCAGTTTAAATAGTTCAGCACAGACTAGATGGCCCAAAGGACCTGTTTCTGTGTTGTAATTTTCTAAAAGAACCTGAAATATTACAAAAATTCACTCTAACCCCTTTTAACCGCTGTGCGGACCAACCATTCATCTCAGCACGAGTTTTTTTTATATGGTGTTAAAACTGTGGCAGTTTAAGTTAATAATACATAAAAGAAAATCCCAGGTGCACATCCACAAAGACAATTTGCGTGAGACTGTTTCAGTTACTGTGGGGCCAGGCACCCATACTGCTCAACAGGAACAGGGAATAATACCAACGGAGAGAGTCAAAATGTGCCAGGTCATAGATTGGAGGCGGCAGAAATGCCCCATTGTTATAGAGACAGGAAGAGTATCAGGGAATTGATGGTCATTCCAGGTTCCAGCACTCTGCCCAGTCAGGAGATGATTTCTCTGTCCAACTTGGGTTGAACATCACTGTAACAGTGTGATACCAGATCAAACCTTGGCAACTCAAGAATTCTCATCTGAAATGTGGTCCTAAATCCATTGATGGATTTTGTAAATCTTTTCACAGGATAAAAATGAGAAGGAATTTGTCACCGGGAATCTCAAACACAGTCCGCCAGTTTTGCTGTCTCTGTCTGGATATTTAAGAAGTCGAGCAAGGATATTCAATCAACCATCCTTCCTGCTCAGACTGTGGGGAGGGATTTATTCGGTCATCTCAACTGAAGGTACATCAGCAAGTTCACACTGGGCAGGGCCATTCACCTGTTCTGTGTGTGAAAAAGGATTCAGTTGGTCTTCCCGCCTGTGGACACACCAGTCAGTTCACACCACACCGGGCGGAGGCTGGTCATCTGTTGAATTTCTGGGAAAGGATTCACTCAGTCATTTGACCTAATGGCTCACCAGCAAGTTCACACTGGGGAGAAGCCGTTCACCTGTTCAGTCTGTGGGAAGGGATTCATTCAGGCATCCAACCTACGGAGACATCAGCGAGTTCACACCGGAGAGAAGCCATTCACCTGTTCAGTCTGTGGGAAGGGATTCACTCAGACATCCAACCTACGGAGACATCAGCGAGTTCATACTGGGGAGAAGCCGTTCACCTGCTCAGAATGTGGGAAAGGATTCAGTGAGTTATCCAACCTACTGGTACATCAGCGAGTTCACACTGGGGAGAAGCCGTTCACCTGCTCAGAATGTGGGAAAGGATTCCGTGAGTTATCCAGCCTACTGAGACATCGGCGAGTTCACACTGGGGAGAAGCCGTTCACCTGCTCAGAATGTGGGAAAGGATTCCGTGAGTTATCCAGCCTACTGAGACATCGTCGAGTTCACACTGGGGAAAAGCCATTTACCTGCTCAGAATGTGGGAAAGGATTTACTGATTCATCCACCCTACAGAGTCATCAGCGACTTCACACTGGGGAGAAGCCGTTCACCTGTTCAGAATGTGGGAAGAGTTTTACTCAGTTATCCCAAGTACAGAGTCATCTGCGAGTTCACACTGGGGAGAGGCCATTCACCTGCTCAGACTGTGGGAGCAGATTCACTCATTTATCCAGCCTACAGAGACATCAGCGAGTTCACACTGGGGAGAAGCCATTCATCTGCTCAGAATGTGGAAAGGGATTCATTCAGTTATCCCACCTACAGAGTCATCAGCGAATTCACACTGGGGAGAAGCCATTCACCTGCTCAGTCTGTGGGAAGGGATTCACTGATCCTTCCAACCTGCAGAGTCATCATCGAGTTCACACTGGGGAGAAGCCGTTCACCTGTTCAGAATGTGGGAAGAGATTTACTCAGTCATCCCAACTACAGAGTCATAAGCGAGTTCACACTGGGGAGAAGCCGTTCACCTGCTCAGTCTGTGGGAAGAGATTCACTCATTCATCCACCCTACAGCGACACCAGCGAGCTCACACTGGGGAGAAGCCGTTCATCTGTTCAGTCTGTGGGAAGAGATTCACAGAGTCATCCCACCTATTGAGCCATCAGCGAGTTCACACTGGGGAGAAGCCATTCACCTGCTCAGTCTGTGGGAAGAGATTCACTGATCCATCCAGCCTACAGAGTCATCATCGAGTTCACACTGGGGAGAAGCCGTTCACCTGTTCAGAATGTGGGAAGGGATTTACCCAGTCATCCCAACTACAGAGTCATCAGCGAGTTCACACTGGGGAGAAGCCGTTCACCTGTTCAGAATGTGGGAAGAGATTTACTCAGTCATCCCATCTACAGAGTCATCAGCAAGTTCACACTGGGGAGAAGCTATTCACCTGCTCAGTCTGTGGGAAGGGATTTACTCAGTCATCCGACCTACAGAGTCATCAGCGAGTTCACACTGGGGTGAAGCCGTTCACCTGCTCAGAATGTGGGAAGGGATTCACTCAATCTTCCACCCTACTGAGACATGAGCGTGTTCACACCGGTGAGAAGCCGTTCAATTGCACAGAATGTGGGAAACGGTTCACTCTGTCATCCCACCTTCTGGAACACCAGCGAGTTCACACTGGGGAGATGCCGTTCCCCTGCTCAGAATGTGGGAAGAGATTCACTCAGTCATCCCACCTACAGAGTCATCAGCGAGTTCACACTGGAGAGAGGCCATTCACCTGCTCAGACTGTGGGAGCAGATTCACTCATTTATCCAGCCTACAGAGACATCAGCGAGTTCACACTGGGGAGAAGCCGTTCATCTGCTTCGTCTGTGGGAAGAGATTCACTGAGTCATCCAGATTACTGGAACATCAGCGAGTTCACACTGGAGAGAGGCCATTCACCTGCTCAGAATGTGGGAAGAGATTCACTCGCTCTTCCACACTACAGAGACATCAGCGAGTTCACCCTGGCGAGCAGCCATTTACCTGCTGAGAATGTGGGCAAGGATTCACTCAGTCATCCCAACTACTGGCACTCCAGTCAGTTGTTATGAATCCCTAGGTTTTGTTTGCTGTGGACTGTCATTTTAAGAGAGAGAGATTAAGAAGGTGAATCAGTCTGATTTGCAGCTTGTTTACATCACTCCCAGCTTGTTTAGTTTTAGCTGAGGACACAGACACTCAGAGTCAGGAGATGAAGGAGAAAAAATGGAAGGATCTATACAAGGGAAATAGGTGCCAAGGGTCACTGTTTGGAATTTCCCTATGCCCACAAAAGTGGGTTAATTATTGATTCAGCGTACACAAATGTGTGGTTGTCACGTCGTTTGATCCGTATGAGTGGATCTGATTTGGGGTATCCTATGAAGACCACTGATGTGTTAACCCTTGCCTGTGTGTGGTGTGGTAATTCATTTGAAGACGATACCCCTTGTGACAAGTCACTTTGGGTGATAATTAGTATGTGGATTTGGAAGGATGACAGATAAAATCTGCAGTGACTGTTCTCTTGTTTTACCACCATGCAACCTGTGGAATTCGACATAATTGCCTTCCCTTTACATTTACCCTGGATTACAAATATCTCTTTCATCAGTTATTCCGTGGCTGAACTGAACTTTCATAATTTACCATCTCAAGACTCCAGACCTTGGTTCCCCCATGCTCAATAGTTTTGGATTTATACTTACACACATATATAAACATAACACTGTTAACTTTTGTTTATTTTGCTTAAGTTACTATATTATAAGTACATTCTAATAAAGGTAGTTTTAACATCAAAAACAGATTCCTGCTGTAGTCTCCACGAGGAAATCTGCAGATGTTGGAAATTCAAACACACACAAAATGCTGGTGGAACACAGCAGGCCAGGCAGCATCTATAAGGAGAAGCACTGTCAATGTTTCAGGCCGAGACCCTTCGTCAGGCAGTCTCAGGCAGTCCTGACGAAGGGTCTTGGCTTGAAACGTCGACAGTGCTTCTCCTTATAGATGCTGCCTGGCCTGCTGTGTTCCACCAGCATTTTGTGTGAGTGTTGTTTCAGGTGTAGTCTATTGGTGCTGATTTGTTTCAAAAGCTTTACAATTCATAACAAAATTGGGGCCTGCATCCGGGATATGAACATCTATGGGGGCGTCGTCATTAATTATCGATTTCATTGGGGAAGTCCCTTTTGATTTATTTGTGTGTGGAAAATCAGCAGCGGATGCTGATTATTGTTTGGAAGCAGCAACCTCTGAGGCATTAGAGGATGCCAGAAGGATTGAGTTGTTGAGTCTTGTTAGAAGGTTAAAACTTGTTATGTTGAAATTGACAATGAGGAGGGCACAGTTGCAGAGGATAACAGCTGAACATTATGTTTCTGAGAGTGTGTTTAAAGTCGAGGAGTTGGAGGTGTTTCCTGAAAGTAAATCTAGTGAGCTTGAGCTCCAGTATGAGTGAGAAAAATTAAAGATGGAGGCTGCGGAAAGGCAGAGGCAGTTTGAGGCTATCGAGGCAGAAAATCAGAGAGGAGGCAGAAAAACAGAGGGAGGAAGCAGAAGGACAGAGGCTATTCGAGCTGGAAAAGATACAGTGGTTGCAGCAAAGGGGTCTAGCGTTAGACTCTGGTGATGAGTTTGAGGCCAGTCAGGAAATTAAATTGGTACCTCCATTTGATGAGACAGAGGTTGATAAATACTTACAGCATTTTGAGAAGGTTGCTTAGAATTTAAAGTGGCCAAAAGAGGGTTGGTTCTCTTACAAAGGGGGAGGCTTAGCAAGCCTATTCTGCTTTGACAGTTGATGAAGCAGCTGATTATGACATAGTGAAACAGGCTGTGCTCAAAGCTTATGAGTTGGTCCCAGAATCATACAGGCAAAAGTTTAGAAATTTGTGGAAATCTGTGAACCGGACATATGTAATTTGCTTATGAGAAGTCTGTGTGTTTTGATTGCTGGTGCACATATATGATGATATATATGATGATGATAAATATATGATGATTTTAATAGCTTGAAAGAGTTAGTTTTAATTGAAGAATTCAAAAAGTGTGTCCCTGATGACACAAAAACATATTTAGATGAAAAGGATGCTGCCACTTTGCAGGAGTCTGCTAGATTAGCAGATGAGTTTGCTTTAACTCATAAGTTTAAGTTTACCCAGAATAAGAGCTTCCAAAAGAGTAGCAGGGATCACCAGGGTAAACGCGAAATTATAGCTGGGACTAGTGACAAGTGTAAGGATGAAGGGAAGCAGTTGAAAGAGAAATATTCTGGTCTTGCTTGTTACTATTGTAAGAAAGCTGGTCATATGATGGCTAATTGTTCTGTCCTGAAGAAGAAAAAGGAAAAGGTGTCAGTCCCGAATACCTGTGATCAGTCTGTTGAAGCACCTATCAACCCACAGGGTTCTGAACATTCTGTTGAGGCTCAGTTATGGACTGAGAGTTCTGACCGAATTAAGAAGGCTTTTGATCATTTTATGTCAAATGGGTTTGTATTAGTAAAGGAAGGGTGAACCCAAGAACCAGTGAAAATTCTTCAAGTTACTGGCGATTCTCAGTCACTTATATTAGACAGCATTCTAAAGTTTGGTGATGAGATTTAACACTGGTGAGGTAAATCTTATTAAAGGCATTGTGCCGTTGTACAAGGTAACTTTACTGTCAGGGTTGGTTTCAGGACCTGTTAAAATCGGATTATACTCCATTTTACCATTGGAAGATGTTGGTTTGCTGTTCGGGAATGACCTAAAATTGTTCCTGCAGTGCTATTGACAACTAAGACAACCACTGACGACCCACAGATGGATTTTAACATTTATCCTTCCTGCGCAGTAACTCAAAGTATGGCTAAGAAGTCTGCCGATGCAGACGGTTCTGTGCAGCATGATTCTGATATCCATGATAGCCAACATCGGGTTTCAGGTTATGATGTCAGGGAATTTCTGCCTTCATTGTTTCAACAGGATTCAGGTCGTAAGTCTGATGAGAAAGATTTATCCCTGTGTCGGAAGGAGTTTATAGCAGAACAGAACCGAGACCCTGAGATTGAAGCTTTAAAAGAAACAACTTTCTCAGATGATGAGATTAAGAAAGTGCCAGTAGGGTATTATCTCAAGGATGGAGCGTCAATGAGGAAGTGGAGGCCACCTGCTATTCCAGCAAGTGAGGAATGGGCAATTGTTCACCAAGTTGTAGTTCCTAAAGTTATATGGCTGAAATTTTAACTTTGGCCTGCAGTCTGCCATCAGGTCGACATTTTGGAGTGAATAAAACTGTAAACAGTTATGAAATAATTCTACTGGCCTAATTTGAGGAAAGATGTTGTGAACTTTTGCAGAATCTGTCACACTTGTCAAGTTGTGGGTAAACTGAATCACTCTGCCCTATACCTGCATTCGGTGAACCCTTTTTAAAATTTATAGTGAGGGGACCTTTGTCCTTGTTAAAGGAACAGTGGATTGATGGGGATATACATCTTAACTTGTTAGACTTTGTGTAGAAGTTCAAGAATAAACTACAAGTCTGTAGTCCAGTGAGACAAAACTTAAAGATTTCTCAAAACAAAATGAAGTGTTGGTTTGATAAGTTGGCTTTGGAAAGAAAATACCAGGTGGGGGATAAGGTGCTTGCCTTATCTCCAATATTGATGAATCCACTTCAGGCTAAGTTCAATAGACCGCATGAAATAGTCTCTCAAATTAATGATCTGAATAATGCTATTAAAACACCTGACCAACGTAAACTAACACAGGTGGTACACATAAATATGATAAAGCCTTATTTTGACAAGCAGGCTCCATCTGTGAGTGTTGTTGTCAAAACAAATGAAACTGGCAACCCTGAGAATGAAGCAATTGACTCGTCTGAGAATTTTCACAAGCCAAACATGGTCCCAGTTAGGCTAATGAACTCGGTTGTTCTGGAAAACATTGATAACAAGTTGGCTCATCTGCAGCCAAAGCAACAACAACAGCTGAAGGAAGTAATCCTGATGTTTAAAGATTTATTTCCCGATGTTCCCAAGCAAACCACGGTCGCAGTACATGATGTAGATATTGGTCAAGCCAAACCGATTAAACAACATCCATATTGTATGAACGTTGAAAAATGTAAATTGGCTGAGCAAGGAATTGAATATATGCTGAAAATGGTACTATGAGTCCTTCAGCATCAGATTGGAGCTCACCCTGCATTATTGTGCCTTAACCTGATGGTGGTGTTAGATATTGCACTGATTATGGGAAGGTAAATTCATTAACAAAAACAGAATTCTGTCCTATCCCTAGGGAGGATGATTGCATCAATAAGGTTGGAAAAGCTAAATTTCTTACAAAGATTGATCTGTTGAAAGGGTATTGGTGTGTTTCATTGACGGACAGATGTAGAGAAATTTCTGCATTTGTGACACCTTCTGGGTTGTGTGAATGCAATATTTTCTCTTTTGGAAGGAAAAATGGTCCAGGATCATTCCAGAGAATGATTGATTCTCTAATTCGAGGGTTAGAACACACAGATGCCTATATTGATGACTTAGCCACAGGGAGTGGCACTTGGGAAGAGCATATCTCTGCAGTAGAGAAGCCGTTTGACAGGCTTTCCCAGGACAACCTTACAGTTAACTTGGCTAAGAGTGAATTTGGCAATGCCACTGTGACCTGTCTTGGCTATGTTGTTGGTCAAAGCAAGTTGGCTCCTGTTGGGGCAAAAGTCCAGGCAATTTCTCAAGTTCCTATTCTGACTGCTAAGAAGGCTCTTAGAAGGTTTCTGGGAATGGATGGATATTATCGTAAGTTCTGTAAGAACTTTGCTGCTATCGCTCTTTCTCTGACTAATCTCCTGAAGAAGCGTGAAAAGTATGTTTGGACCGAACCTTGTCGGGAGGCATTTGATCGATTGAAAGTTATTATTTGAGGTTAGGCCAATCAATGTAGTGCTGTCAGCCAATTTCATTAGCAGGTTGGAGCTGTGGGTAGCAACACAAGTCATGGGTGCACAGAGAGTAAAGGAGAGGGCCAAAGAGACAACACTGTGGGGTATGAGTGCTGAGGGTCAGAGAGACAGGAGATGGAGCCCACTCTTACCACCTGCCGGCGATCTGACAGGAAGTCCAGGATCCAGCTACACAAGGCCGAGGTCTCTGAGCTTCTTGTCGATACTTCACGCCTTCGTATGGCTACTGCTCTGCCCATGACTGTAAGGAACTGCAGAGAACTTTGGAGAGCAGAGAACATCAGAGAAACAAGCCTCCACTCCATGGACTCTCCCTACACTTCCACTCCCTCGGAGAACCAGGCCATGTACTCAAAGATCCTCACAACCTGGACATTCTCGCTGCAAACCCGCTCCCCCATCGGGGAGGAGGTACAAAAGCCTTAAAGTGCGTAACACCAGGCTGAAGGACGGCTTCCTGTCTGCAGTTATAAGCCAAATGAATGATTAAATGGACTCGACCTCACAATGTAACTCGACGTGACCCTGCACCATGTGTCTATCTGCACTGCACTTTCTCTGCAGCCATAATGCTTTGTTACAGTTATTGTTTTATCGTATATCAGACCGATGTACCGTTGTTATGTATCGATCTGTGTGGATGGTACGTCAGGGAAGATTTGAACTGTCGTTCAGTACATGATGATAATAAACAAATTCCCCATTTTAATTGTGTGCAAATATTAGACAGACTGAGCTTCTGCTCTGGAACCACAGAAGGAAACTGAACAGTTCTCTTTCTGAGGAACGCAAATGAATAGAAAAGGCGTTAATCTCTCATTACGATCTGCGGCAAGTGGGATCAGGTGACTGGTGGTGGGTCTCCCATATCAATATCAGAATCAGGTTTAATAGCACCGGCATATGTCATGAAATTCGTTCAGAAGTAGAACCTAATTTTTAACCATAGATTTTAACAATTGTGATTTAATATAAGAATATAAATATCACATTGTTAAATTATATAAATAGTACAAAATGAAAAAAAGATATAATAAACTATTTTAACTGTGCCGACTGCTTGACTGACTGGGTTGTTGCTTTGGAAGTAGTGGAGTGAAGCTTAACTGAACTTTACACAATGATGAGAAGCTCAGATAATTATAAAAAGCTAAATTCTCACATAGGTGGGTCAGACACCCAGAAACATCGGCAGCACTTCAGCAGGTAAAAACAGTGGAATGAAACATGCTGAAAATATTGCCGAAAAAAACCATATTGTCCACCACAACGAGAGGACGTGACAGATCCGGATCTCACTGCCTTGTCTGAACGGGGAAAGATGAAGCTCCACGTATAGGTAGAGCAGTGACCCGCAGATGCTGCAGATCTGCAGAGAAACGTGAACAGGAAACGGGATCACATGGCCGCTTCGGTCTCTCACCCCCAGACAGATGTCCGTTTACCCACTACTCTGTGGAAAGACGCAAACGCCACTCATATCTCCACTCACCTTAACTGTATTAGACATTTCAACCTCCAGGAAAAATATATCGTCTGTCCACTCGATCTATTCCTCTCGTAATCTTATAAACGTCCATCCAGTCTCACCCCAGCCTGCGCCGCTCTGGAGAAAACAACACAAGTTTGTCCAGCCTCTCGTTATAGCTCATGCCCTCTAATCCAGGCAGGGTCCTGGTAAACCTCTTCTGCGCCTTCTCCAAAGCCCCGACATCCTTCCAAGAATGGGGGCAACCAGAACTGTATGAAACACTCCAGATGTGGGCTAACTAGTTTTATAAAATTGTGTTACAAACTGTAGCGTTTTAGAAACAAACCAGCAGCAATAGAGTTCACACTGGAGTCTGGTTTTGATGTTAAAACCATTATCTTTAGTAGTATCGACTGATAATATAGTAACTTAACGAAATAAAGGAAAGTTACCAGTGTTATGTGTATATATGTGTAAATATAACTCCCAGACTATCGAGCGTGAGGGAACAATGCTCAGAGTCTTGAGATGGTAAAGTAGGAAAGTTCAGTAACACACAGAATAAATGATGGGAGAGAGATATTTGTAATCCAGGGTGAAACGTAGAGAAAAGGCCGTTACCTCAAAACAACCACCGTCGAAGTTCTTATCCGCTGAATCCGTCCACCGACGAGTTATCAGCGAAAGTGACCTGTCACAGGAATACCGTCTTCCAGGGGTTACCACACAACATTCCCAGGCAAGGGTTAACACAAGATATTCCAAAACCTACTCCTATGGATTATACGAAGTGACAGCCACACACATTCGTTGTGGTTCCGTGTACCGATGATCAACCCACTCCTGTGGGCATAGGAGAGTTCCAAGCCTCAGCTGCGACTAACTGAAGCGATCAGCTTTTCCAGTCTCTCTCTCTCCCTCTCCCTCCCCCTCCCTCTCCTCTCTCTCTCCCTCTCTCTCTCTCTGATGGTTCAGTCCACAGTCAGCGCTGTCAGCCTGTGACTGACGTCATAGTCCCGCCTCCTCACGCCGGCGCTCTTAAAGAAACAGTCACAGTACGACCGCAGGCTCGTAACAGCCGCAACACAACTTCCCGACTTTTGAACTCAATGCTTCAACTAATAAAGACAACCATGCCATTTGCCTTCTTAACCACCCGATCAATCTGTGCAGACTCTTTCAGGGAGCGATGAACTTGGAGTCTAAGATCCCTCTGATCATCAACACTGTTCAGGGTTTTACATTTAACAGTGTTCTGTCTCATACATTCGACCTACCGAGCTGCCAAGATGATCATCACTAATCAAATCCCACTGAGATTTCTCAGGTCCTGTTGAATTTATTGCCAAGTGCTCAAGTACGGGAAGGTACAGGTACAGAGAAACACTGACTTGTGGCAGCATCACAGGCAAGTACATTCAGATAACACGCGGAACACAAATTATACGATTCTCTGTCAGTAACAGTTTATAAATATGTTTTATGTCATTAACGATATTTAAAATACATTGTGTCATGATCAATACTAAAATGTGCATTTGTGTCAATAACAGACTTGGAAATGTTGAATTTGGTCTCTGTCTCCATTCCTCCTGTAATCCACAACCAGCTCCTGTGTTTTTGTCACAATGAGAGAGAGGTTGTTTTCTTGACACCACTGTGTCGGGGTGATGACTTCTTCTCTGTCGGCTGCCTCGTTATTATTTGGGATTCGGTCGATCAATGTTCTGTGGTCAGCAAATCTAATTAGCAGATTGGAACCCGCCACTGCAGACCCACAGTGCACTATGTACTGATTGCAAAGCTACGAAATTGCATGTGAATAGCCTCCCCTCCCCCAACTCCACTCTTTCTGCCTCACCAGCAGACTGAGGCATCACACATCTCGCTGCCTCCGCCAGGATATTAAACTGTGAACAACTATGGTCAGGGACTGCTCTGTGGGGTACTCCAAACGCTACCTCCTTCCAGTCTGAAAACGATCCACTCATCCAGACACACACTACCGGCAGTTTATCGATCTCCAACGAAAAAGCCTAATCACCTATTCCCGATGTTCAATACCATTGCTGTCTCTGAGTTTACCACCGTCAAATGCCGCGAGGGACATAATAATCAGAAAGTCTCCAGTCGCAGCCGTGTAAATAAAATGTGATCTCAGTGGGTGTGTGGCGCATGCTCAGAACGCGAAGGAGACAGATAAACTGAGCCAAGTCACAGACTGATGAAGGGGAGGAATGATCCATTTTGATACAGAGAGGGAAGCAGAGAGTTTGATGTTGTGCCTGATGCCGGAACTGTGGCCAGTTAGAAGTCTTGTTCCTCCAACTTGTTTTGAACTGTGAAAATGTTTTATTTATACGAAGGCACCATGGACGCTAAAGTTATTTGAGTTGAAATGTTGTCCTTCACCCACTGACGTGCTTTGTAAACTTTTAACAGTGTAGAAAAGGCAAAGGATTTGTGTATGGGAATTTCAAACACAACAACACGTTAGTTCCGCTGTATCTGTCAGTTCACCAGCGCTTGAATGCCGCCGATCCTTGAATGTGGAGGCGGAGATGCTGGAGAAGACAGCGCCCCACTCGCCACAAGGAGAGCCCGAACACGTGACCATGTCCGTGATCTGATTGGATACATCGCCATGACGTTCCGAGCACTGTGACGTCAATCACTGGCTCTCATTTTGGAAGGGATTCAGTTGGCCATCACAGATACACCAACAGCTATCGCACTGGGAAGCGGTCGTTCACCTGCTCCGTGTGTGGGAAGAGACTCATTCAGTTAACCCACCTTGTGACGCTCCGGTGTGTTTACAATAAAAAGAGGCCACATTTCTGTCCGGAGTGAGCAAAGAGTTTCACTCAATCATCCCAGCTGCTGCAACACCAGCAACTTCACATCAGGGAGGAAGTTCAAATCAGCTCCGTGTTAAATGTTTAACCATCACGGTGACTGAAGGCAGCTGCAGGTTCATGAGGGACTGTTACTGTCAGATTCTGCAGTTCTTGCGGCTGCTCATCGCACCCAGGACTGAACCCTGGTCACTGAGCATTGGAGGAGTCTGTTCTGCTGATGTTAGCCTTAAACTAGACTGGCGTTTAATATTGTGGATCTGTGAAAGGTAAATCAGTTCTGTATCAAATCCCGCGTCTCAGGTACTTACTGTCTCCACCACACTCACACTGTATACTAGGAAGGCCACTCGGCCCATCTGGTCCCTGCCCAAGTTTCATTTCCATATCAGTATATGCCGTTCCCCTTTCACTCTCCCTGAGATTACAGGTTGCAACTAGTCACCACTCTGTGGGATAGGAGATTTCCCTTGAATTTCATAAAATCACAGAAATATATAACATATTACCGATGCTTAGGCCCAGAATGTTGTGCCGACCATGTAATTTACTCCAGAAGCAGCCTAGAATTACCCTACCGCATAGCCACCTATTTTCCTAAGCTCCATGTACCTATCTAAAAGTCTCTTAAAAGATCCTATTGTATCCGCCTCTACCACCGTCGCTGGCAGTGCATTCCACCCACACACCACTGCTTAAAAAAATTAGCTCTGACATCTCCTCTGTACCTACTTCCAAGCAGCTTAAATCTATGCCCCTTCGTGTTAGCTGTTTCAGACTGGGAAAAAGCCTCTGACTATCCACACGACCAATGCCTCTCATCATCTTATCCACCTGCATGAATTTCCTGCATGATTTTCTCCGGGCTGAACAAGACGATGAGCTCACTGTGGTTGTGACGTTGTTCAGGGCTCCGGACGAAGTTGATTAAACTCCTTCTTCGGCGCTCTTTTCAACGTTTTGGGTCATTTTCACCAATTTTAAAGGACTGTGCCTCAGACAGCTGGGTTGTTGCAATTGTTACGTACCAGCAGCAATAGATCACTAATGGAGTCTGGTTTCGATGTGAAAACCACTATCTTTATTAGTATCTACTCCAAATATAAAAGATTAAACGAAATGAACAGAAGTTAACAGTGTAATGCGTATATATAGCTCCCAAACTATCAAGCTTGGGAAACAATGCTTAATGTCTCCAGATGGTAACGTGGAAAAGTTTAGTAATCCACGGAATAAGTGAGTGAAAGGAGAGATTTGTAAATCCACACGATCATGTAGAGAGAAGGCAATTACGAAGAATTCCACACACATTCCACGCTGGGTGAACGAAATAACAGTCGCCGATGATCTTATCCGTCGATTAGTTCCGAAATCAACTTAGAAATATCACCAGGTGACAGTGACAGGAATATCGTTTCCAAGTGGTTACTACAGAACACTCGGATTCCAGGTAGGGGCCAACAAAAGTGATACCACAGGATACTCCAGCAAATCCACACATATGGATGATACGAAGTGACAGTCACACATCCGTTGTGCACCGCGTGCCGATAATCAACCCGATCTTCTGGGCGTGGAAGAGCTCCAACCTTAGAAGTGGCAAGCTGAAGGTCCAACAGCTTGTGCCTGTGTGTGTGTGTGTCTCTCCTCTCTCTCTCTCTCTCTCTCTCTCTCTCCCCTCTCTCTCTCACTCTCTCTCACTCTCTCTCTCTCTTTCTCTCTCTCTCTCTCTCTCTCTCTCGCAGCCGCAGTGTGTGACTGACGTCACAGTCCCACCTCACTCAGGCACTTAAAGCGACATTCACAGTGAACGGATCTGCGGTCTCGCAACACAATGCTCCACTAAATTCTGACAGCAGACTAGCGAGTGAAACTTCGAGTCAGAAACCAAAGAGTTGCCAGCCTGAGTCGGGGCTTTGGGGCTCCAGAGAGAGAGATGGGGTCTAGAGTTTAAGAGGAGGAGGAATCAAACCAGCAGGATGTGGCTACAAAAGAAAGATCAGAAACATTTGGAAACTGGTTGACCTAAAAAAATGTGGTTAATTTCTGCAAAACTCTGGTGGAAATCAACAGATCCGGAAGCAAATGTGGAGAGGAATAAATGGACATCGTTTAGGCCGAGCCCCTTTTGCACGCTCAGGCTGTGTACTCCGCTGCTTAGTTGCTGCTTGAACTACAGAATTCCTCCAGCATTGTGTGTGTGTGCGTCGCTGTATTCCCAGCAACTGCAGAATCTCCTGTGTTTTATAACTGCATTTTACTTTGGCATATGATACACGTTGATATTGAGTATATTGTTTATGGGAGCCGCTTTCTGCGTTAAAACAGCTGCAGATTTTTCTATACACACGAAAAAAATGAGGTATGTATATTGAAACAGTGCCTGCAGAAATCTTTAATGGCAGTGTATTTAAAATTTCGCTTACTCTGAAGCACCGAACAAATGCGCAAGCGTCAGGGTTGATGACGTCCCCAAGTATCACGCATGCGCACAGTACACAGAAGGCCTTGCAAATACCGGGTGCAGCTAAGAGCGATTCTCTACTTTTTTAAATAAACAGCGACTGAGGGACGGTTCCTGTGAAATCCGGACACCGTTACCCGCAATCCCTGGACTGTCCTGCTCAATCTCCTCTCTCTCAGCCCCACGATCCGTACACGGGCCCCGGGGAGCTTCCGGCTGATGAGGGAATGGGAACCGATGGATCTCTCAGACAGAGCTGAGCTCCAGCTATCTAAATGCAAGGATTAGGAACTCGGAGAAAGGGAACAAAATCTTTTACATCAGCAGTTGAGAAGATCACCTTTGTTCTTTCCTCAATCACAAACAAGAGAACATCTGCAGATGCTGGAAATCCAAGCAACACAAATTGCTGGATGAACTTTTCCACAGATGCTGCCAGACCTGCTGAGTTCCTCCAGCATTTTGTGTGTGTTCTTGTTCTGGACTTTTCTACCGGTGAGAATATGTTTTGTCCCATTCTCTTTGGGTACATAATGATATCAAACACCTTTGGCCTGGGCAACAAGTAACTTTCACATCACAAATGTGCCGGACTCCAATGAGACAGACTACTGCCCTTCACTTCATATTCATTGGCATTGCCATCACTGTAAGTCACTTGGGGGAGACTTCAGGGAAAATATTTATGTAGAATACAGAAACTGGTGATACCTGTGTGCATTGTTGGTGATGAAAAGTTGCTGGAGAATTTGCAAGTTGGAAGAAGTGGAGTTATATTTGGAAATCTGACTTTTTAAACATAATTTAGCAAGCAAACCACATATGGACAGTATGCAAAAGCTTTGTTGAGAAAATCCTTCATGTTCGGTTACAAGCCTGCTACATAGATCGTGTGAGAGTGCAGATGAACTGGACTGAACCCAGAGGAGATCAAAGTTCCTATTGACAGTGATTTGCTAGCTCATAAGATGAACACCTCTCTGTATAAAACTCACTGTGCACATTGTCACTGGCAACAAAATGCACAGTACAAGATTTATGTGCACACTGGTTATTCCAAATTAGAGGAGATATTAGAGGGAAGGAGGGGAGACATCCAGTGTCCCTGATGCCTTCACTGACAAGATGTACATCCAGCTGCAGCTTGTAACCCTGCACTTTAAGGTGTTGGAACTTGAGGCAGATGAATTCCACATCATCCGGCAGTTGGATGTGGTGATGGATGTGACATGATGTGAGGTGAGTTGCACCTAAGGTGCAGGGCACAGGAAACTGTGTGAGAGTCAGGAAGGGGAATGCGGTTAAATGGTCATCATTGAATAATCTTGTGGCCATCCCCCACAACAACAGGTAGACCACTTTAGAAAGTGTTGTGGGGAGAATTAACTGGCAGAGGAAAATCAAAGTGGTGATAGGGGATTCGTTAGTTATGGGGACAGAACAAAAGGCGACTAATATCTTAGGCTTGCTAGATGTAGCGTGGTGTCGGGGGGCAATATGATTAAAATAAGTTGTAGGGGGAATGAGAGCCAGAATGACAGAACAGATAGTGGAGAGGGTGAATCGAATTGAATTGACTTTATTACATAAATACTTCATAAACATGAGATGGAGAAAACTACATTACATCTCCTTCTAAATCTGCAATGTGTAATTTATAGTAATTTATAATAGATAGTTTGTACATAGACAGTCAATATAACATCGAAATGCAATTGTATCTGCATGAATTAATCAGTCTGATGGCCTGGTGGAAGATGACGTCCCAGGGCCTGTTGGTTCTTTTGCTGTGTTACCGTTTCCTGGATGGTAGCAGCACGAACAGTTTGTGGTTGTGGTGAACTTGGTTCCCAATATCTTTTGGGCCCTTTTTACACAAGTGTCTGTGTAAATGTATTGAATGGCAGAAAGTTCAGAACTATGGATGCGCTGGGCTGTCCACACCACTCTCTGCAGGTTCCTGCGATTAAGGGAAGTACAGTTCCCATACCAGGCAGTGATGCAGCCAGTCAGGGTGCTCTCAATTGTTTCCCTGTAGAAAATTCCTAGGATTTCGCCCCATCCGGAACTTCTTCAGCCATCTGAGGTGGAAGAGATGCTGCTGTGCTCTTTTCACAACACAGCCGGTATGTACAGACAATCTGAGATGCCTGGTGACGTTTATGCTGAGGAACTTAAAGCTGTTCACCTTCTCAACCGCAGATCCAATGAAGTCAGTATCAACCGCAGATCCAATGATATCAGCCTGTCTCCATTCCTCCTGTCATCCACAATCAGCTCCTTTGTTTTGGTGACAGTGCGGGAGAGTTTGTTTTCTTGACACCAGTCAGAATAATTGCTGGCAGAGTCAGCAATCAAATAGTTGAGGATGGTGCGATGAATGTGCTGAGCTGTGTATATCACAATGCAAGAAGCCTCGTAAGAAAGCCAGATGAGCTCAGGACAGGGAATTGTGATATTGTAGCCATTATTGGGACTTGTTTACACCCAACAGTCTGAGGAATTTAGAGGAACAAATTTGTAGAGAGATCACAGACCATGCCAAGGAACAAAGGATAATTCAGTAAGTGATTTTAACTTTCCATATATTGACTGGGACTCCCATACTGTAAAAGGACTAGATGGAGTAAAGTTTGTCAAATGTGCCCTTAGTACGTAGAATTCCCGACGTAGAAGTGTGCAATAAGCTGTTAGGAAATGATCCAGGGCTGCTGACAGAATTTAGTAAACATCGTACCATGAGATTCAAAGTAAAGATGGAAAAAGAGAGGTCTGGACCACGGGTTGAGATTCTAAATTGGAGAACGGTCAATTTTGATGGTATCAGAAAGGATCTGACAAGTGTGGTTGGGACAGGCTGTTTCCTGGCAACGGAGTATTTGTAAGTGGGAGGCCTTCAGAAGTGAAATTTTGAGGATATAGAGCTTGCATGTGCCAGCCAAAGTAAAAGTTGAAAGGTGACTGGTCCAGGGAACCTTGATTTTCAAGAGAAATTGAAGCCCCGGATATTTTGTTCCTCTAAAAGCCTCAGACTGTTGGGTGCTACTGAGATCCATTAATGACTACAAATCACAATTCCACGCACTGAGCTCATCTGACTTTTTTGTTGTCATCTTCTGTTAGGTTCTAAAAGCTTCCGAATAGTTTTTGCTCTTTTGTTTGCCCTCTGTTTGACTTTTATGTTGGCTCTGGCTTCTCATTCCAGCCACTGTTGTGTCCTCAATGTTTTCACTTCTTTGGGATATATTGATCACTCAGCTCTTGCTTGCATTTGCCCTATCTATACTCTCATGGTATTCTATACTTCTAACAAGTCGTCCGTCCAATGTATAATTTCTTTGTGTACGTTTGGAGCCTTTTTTAGGTGCATATGATGATGAGGGGCATTGATCGTGTGGATAACCAGAGGTTTTTTTCCCAGGGCTGAAATGGTTAACACGAGGGGCATAGTTTTAAGGTGCTTGGAAATAGATACCGAGGCAATGTCAGGGGTAAGGTTTTTTTTTACACAGATAGTGGTGGGTGCGTGGAATGTAAGCCAGCAGTGGTTGTCAAAGCAGATACAATGGGGTCTTTTAACAGCCTCTTGGATAGGTACTTGGAGCATAGAAAAATAGAGGGCTGTGTGCGAGGGAAATTCTAGGCAGTTTCTTGAGTAGGTTACATGGTCGGCACAGGATTGTGGGCCAACGAGCCTGTAATGTGCTGTAGATATCTCTGTTCTATGTTAAGGAGCAAAACAACTTCGGTTATTCGCCAATCCTCTATTACCACCCCGGTCACTAAAGATGACTTAATTATCTCTGCTAGGGCCCCTACAATTTCTGCTCTTGCCTCCCACAGGGTCTGAGGGAGCTCCTTGCCATACCCTGGAGATTTATCCACCCTAATCTGCCTCAGGATGGGAACCACCTCCTCTGCTTTAGTGTGTACAGGGTCCACAATGTTAATGCTGCTTTTCCACACTTCCATTGACTTTGTCTCCCATTTGCTGAGGAAACAGAGATGAAAGAAAATAAGGATCTCCCTCTCTGCTTTGTTTCCACACATGGATTGCCACGCTGGTCTTCCAGACGACCAACTTTCTCCCTTGCAATACTTTTGCTCTTAATCTATCACTAGAATCCCTTAGGATTATCCTTCATCTTTTCTGTGAGGGCAACCTCAGAAATAGAATCAGACTTTAATCGCCAAGTACCTGTACACACACAAGGAATTTACTTCCAGCAGATGTTGCCTCTCTGCTCATAACAATAATAATGATAAATATAAATGAAAATATAGATTATACATACAGGTAGTGCAATCCAAGTAATAGTTAGCTGACAGTTAACTGGCAGTCAACTGTTCAGCAAAGTGACCGCAGTAAGGAGAAAACTTCTCCAGTGCTTATTAGTCTTAGTCTGGAGGGATCTGAAGTGCCTACCAGACGGAAGCAGTTCAAACAGTCCATGCGCAGGATGGAAGGAGTCCTTTATGATGTTCCCCGCCCTCTTCTTCAACCTGGAAGAGTACAGGTCCACAATAGAGGGCAGGGAGGCTCCAATGATGCGCTCGGCATCTTCTTTTAGCCATCCTGATTTATTTCTTATAGCACAGAATACTAGAGGGGAATTCTAGGCAGATTCTAGAGAAAGTTACATGGCTGTCACAACATCTTAGGCTGAATGGCCTGGAATATGCTGTAGATTTCTATGTTGAACAGTCAATTAACTTCTCTTCCTTAACCTGTGCAGGGTCCATGATTTTAATGCGGCTTTTCCACACTCCCATAGAATCTTTGTCCATCTCCTGAGTAAATAGAGATGAAAAATTATTTAAGATCTCCCCCATCTGCTTTGGTTCCACACGTGGATTGCCATTCCGGTCATCCAGAGGACCAACTTTGTGTCTTGAAATCCTTTTGCTCTTAATCTATCTCTAGAATCCCTGAGGATTATCCTTCACCTTTTCTGTGACGGCAACCTCATGCCTTCTTTTAGCCATCCTGATTTATCTTTTATGTGTTCTCTTGCATTTCTTATACTCCATAAGAAACTGCCTGTCGATCCCTGTTATGCAACTCCATTTTGTGCTTCACCAGGGTCTCAATATCTCTTGCAAACCAAAGTTCCCTACATTTTCTATCTTTACCTTTTATTCTGGCATACCCGCTTTGTACTTCCAAAATTTTGCTTTGAAGGCCTCTCATTTACCAGGCACACCTTTGCCATAAGGCAGCCTGTCCCAATCCACAGTTGCCAGATCCTAGTGTTGATTCCGGGTGTTGATCATGTCCTGAACACATCTGCCTTTCCTACGCTGCTCCTTGTATTGAAATATACAGGGCTCAGCATATTCACTGCACCATGCTCAACTTTTTCATTCCTGACTTTGAGGACTGAACAACATCTGTCTCCACAAACTCTCTCCACTATCTGTTCTGTTATTCAGGCTCCCATTCCCCCTGCAACTTTAGTTTAACCCTCCTAACCCCACCTTCCACCGTGCAGATCTATCACCCCTTTGGCTTTCCTCTCCCAGATCAATAAAAAGGAGATGCATACCAGGTACAGGCAGATAGGAACAACTGGAGTACTTATGAAATACAGGAAATTCAAGTGAACACATATGAAAGAAATAAAGAAGGCATGAGGTTGCCCCAGCAGACAAGGTGAAGGAGAATCCTCAGGGGTTCTGCAGATATGTTAAGAGCAAAAAGATTGCAAGGGAAAAAAATTAATCCTCTGCAGGATCAGAATGATAATCCATATGAGGAGACAAAATCGATGTGGGAGATTTTTTTTTGCATCCGTATTTACTCAGGAGATGGACACAGATTCTGTAGAAGTGAGGCAAAGCAGCATCAACTTCATGGACCCTGTACAGATTACAGAGGTGGAGGGGTTTGCTGTCTTCAGGTAAATTAGTGTGGATCAATCCCAGGGCCTGATAAGTTGTTCCCTAGGATCCTGCGGAGGACAAGTGCTAAAACTGTCCGGGCACAAGCACAGATATTTAAATAATCTTAAGTGGCAGGTGAGGTACTGGAGGATCAGAGGACAGCCGATATTGTTCTGCTGTTCAAGGAAGGCTCTAAAAATAAACTGAGAAATTGCACATTGGTGAGCTTGACATCAGTAGTGGGAAAGGTCTTGGAATGTTATCTGCAGGAACCCGATATATAAGTATTTGGATAGATGTGGACTGATTAAGGATAGACAGCATGCATGGTAGGTCATGTCTAACCAATCTTATAGAGTCTCTCGAGGAAGTTATCAGGGAAATGGATGAAGGCAAAGCAGCAGATGTTGTCCACATAGACTTTAGCAAGGCACTTGACAAAGTCTCATATGGGAGGTTTGTCAAGAAGGTTCGGTCACTCAGCGTTCAAGATGAGACAGTAAATTGGATGAGACACCGTTTTTGGGAGAAGCCAGAGTGTGGTAGCAGATGGTTGCCTCTCTGACTGGAGGCCTGTGACTAGTGGTAGCCACAGCAATCAGTGTTGGATCTGATGTTGTTTGTCATCTATATCAGTAATCTGGATGATTGTGTGGTTAACTGGATCATCAGATTTGTGGATGACACCAAGATTGGTGGTGTAGTGGACAGTGAGGAAGACTAACATGGCTTGCAGTGTGATCTGGACCAGCTGGGAAAATGGTTTGAAAAAGGGAAAATGGAATTTAATGCAGACCAGTGTGAGTTATTGCACTTTGGTATGACCTACCAAGGGAGGTCTTTCACAGTTACTGGTTGGGCACGGAGGAGTGTTGTAGAAGAAAGGGACCTGGGAGTACAGGTCCTTAATTAACTGAAATTGGTATCACAGTCAGATAGAGATGGAAAAAAAGATTTCAGCCCAATGGCCTTCATGAACCAAAGTACTGACAACAATAGATGGATTTTATGTTCACTTGTAGAAGACATTGGTGAGGCGTAATTTAGAGTATTGTGTGTAGTTTTGGTCACCTGCCTACAGGAAAGCTGTAAAAGAGGTTCAGAGAGTTCAGAGAAAATTCACAATAAAGTTGCCAGGTCTGGAGGACTTGGGTTATAAGGAAAGATTGAACAGGTCCAGACTTTATTCCTTGTAATGTAGAAGATTGAGGTGAGATTTGATTGTGATAGAGGGGCATAGATAGTGTAAATGCAAGCTGGCTTTCTCCACTGAGATTGGGTGGGACTACAACCAGAGGCCATGGGTTAAGGGTGAAAGGTGAAATGTTATGTGGAACATGCGGGGAAACTTCTTCACACAGACAGTCATCTGGGTGTGGAATGAGCAGCCAGCACGACTGGTGCATGCGAGCTCGATTTCAACATTTAAGAGGTTTGTGTAGGTACCTGGATGGTAAGGGTATGGGAGTGGGCAATTTAAATAGTTCGGCATAAACTAGATGGCCCAAAGTGCCTGTTTCTGTGTTGTAATTTTCAATGACTGTGACAAGAACCTGAAATAATACAAAAATTCACTCTAAATCCTTTTTAACAGACGTGCGGACCAACCATTCATCTCAGCAGGAATTTTTTATATGGTGTTAAAACTGTGGCATGTTAAGTTAATAATACATAAAAGAAAATCCCAGTTGCACGTCAAGAAAGACTATTTGTGTGAGACTGTTTCAGTTACTGTGGGGCCAGGCACCCATGCAGCTCAGCAGGAGGAGGGAATAATACCAATGGAGAGAGTCAAACTGAGCGAGGGTTCAAATTGGAGATGGCCAAAAACCCCATTCTTATAGAGACAGGAAGAGCATCAGAGAATTGATGGTCATTCCAGATACCAGCACTCTGCCCAGTCAGGAGATGATATCTCTGTCCAGCTTGTTTTGAACCTCACTGTAACAGTGTGATACCAGATCAAACCTTGGCAACTCAAGTAATCTCATCTGAAATGTTGTCCTACACCCATTGATGGATTTTGCAAATCTTTTTACAGGTTAAATACAAGAAGGAATTTGTCTCCAGGAAGCTCAAACATGACACGCCAGTTTTGCTGTCTCTGTCTAGATATTTAAGAAGTGGAGCAAGGGATTCAATCGACCATCCTTCATGCTCAGAGAGTGGGGACGGATTCACTCGGTTAACTAACCAACTGGCATGTCCGTCATTTTACACAGGAGAAAGGCCATTCACCTTCTCAGACAGTGGGAATCGATTCACTCGGTCATTTCAACTGAAGGTACATTAGCACGTTCACACTGGGCAAGGCCATTCACCTGTTCTGTGGGTGAGAAAGGATTCACTCAGTTTTCCCACCTGTGGACACACCAGTCAGTTCACACCAGGCAGAAGCTGGTCATCTGCTGAATTTCTGCGAAAGGATTCACTCAGTCATCTGACTTAATGGCTCACCAGCGAGTTCACATCAGGGAGCGGCCATTCACTTGCTCAGTCTGTGGGAAGAGATTCATTAAATCATCCCACCTGCTGAGTCATCAGCGAGTTCACACTGGGGAGAAGCCGTTCACCTGCTCAGAATGTGGGAAGAGATTCTCTGAGTTATCCAACCTACAGAATCATCAGCGAGTCCACACTGGGGAGAAGCCATTCACCTGCTCAGAATGTGGGAAGGGATTCACTCAGTCATCCCACCTGCAGAGACACCAGCGAGTTCATACTGGGGAGAAGCCGTTCACCTGCTCAGTCTGTGGGAAGAGCTTCACTCACTTATGCAACCTACAGAATCATCAGCCAGTTCACACTGGGGAGAGGCCACTCACCTGCTCAGAATGTGGGAAGGGATTTACTCAGTCATCCAGCCTACTGAGTCATCAGCGAGTTCACACAGGGGAAAGGCCCTTCACCTGCTCAGAATGTGGGAAGGGATTCACTCAGTCATCCCATCTGAAGGTTCATCAGTGAGTTCACACTGGGGAGAAGCCATTCACCTGCTCAGTCTGTGGAAAGGGATTCACTGATTCATCCACCCGGCAGAAACATCAGCGAGTTCACACTGGGGAGAAGTCGTTCACCTGCTCAGAATGTGGGAAGGGATTCACGGATTCATCCTGCCTACTGGTACATCAGCGAGTTCACACTAGGGAGAAGCCGTTCACCTGCTCAGAATGTGGGAAGGGATTCACTCAGTCATCCCACCTGCAGAGACATCGGCGAGTTCACACTGGGGAGAAGCCATTCACATGCTCAGAATGTGGGAAGAGATTCACTCAATCTTCCACCCTACAGGCACACCAGCGAATTCACACTGGGGAGAAGCCATTCACTTGCTCAGTCTGTGGGAAACAATTCACTCTGTCATTCCAACTACTGAAACACCAGCGAGTTCACACAGGGGAACGACTGTTCGCCTGCTCAAAATGTGGGAAGAGATTCGCTGGATCATCCAACCTACAGAGACATCAGCAAGTTCACACTGGGGAGAAGCCGTTCACTTGCTCAGTCTGTGGGAAGGGATTCACTCAGTCGTCCCAACTACTGTCTCACCAGTCAGTTCACAATGGGGAGTGGCCATAGTTATGAATCCCTGGGTTTCGTTTGCTGCGGACTGTCATTTTAAGATAGAGCGAGAGAGATTACGAAGGTGAATCAGTCTGACTTGCAGCTTGTTTACATCCCTTGCAGCTTGTTTCGTTTTAACCAAGGACACAGACAATCAGAGTCAGACAGAGACGAAGGAGGAAAAATGGAAGGATCGACACCTGGGAACTAGAGGCCAACTAGAGTTTGGAACTTTCCTATGCCCACAAGGTCGGGTTAATTATCAATTCACCATACATCAAATTTGTAGTTGTCACCGTGTTTGATCCATAGGAGTGGATCTTATTTGGGGTGTCCTATGAAGACCACTGATGTGTTAACCCTTCCCTGGGAGTGGTGTGGTAATTCACTTGAAGACGATACCGCTTGTGACAAGTCACTTTCGGTGATAAATCTTATGAGGGTTTGGAATGACGACAAATAAAATCGACAGCGACTGTTGTGTGGTTTTACCACCATGGAACCTGTGGAATTCAACATAATTGCCTTCTCTCAACATTTACCCTGGATTTCAAATATCTCTCTCATCACCTTTTCTGTGGTTGAACTGAACTTTTATATTTTACCATCCCAAGACTCCAAGCCTTGTTTCTCCCGAGCTCAATAGTTTGGGAGTTTTATTTAAACACATATATACACATAACACTGTTAACTTTTGTTTATCTTGCTTAAGTTACTATATTACAAGTAGATTCGAATAAAGATAGTTTTAACATCAAAAACAGACTCCAGGTATAGTCTATTGCTGCTGGTTCGTTTCTAAAACGTTATGATTCGTAACAAAATTGGGGCCTGCATCCAGTATATGAACAGATTTGGAGGCGTATTCATTAATTATCAATTTCATCCCTTTTCATTGATTTGTGTGTGGAAAATCAGCAGCAATGGATGCTGACCAACCTCTGAGGCATTAGAGGACGCCAGAAGGATTGAGTTGTTGAGTCTTGCTAGAAGGTTAAAACTTGCTAAGGTGAAATTGACAATGAGGAGGGCACAGATGCAGACGATAATAGCTGAACATTATGAATTTGATGGTGTGTTTAAAGTAGAGGAGTTGGAGGTGTTTCCTGAAAGTAAACCTAGTGAGCTTGAGGCCAGTACAAGTAAGAAAAATTAAAGCTGGAGGCTGCGGAAAGGCAGAGGCAGTTTGAGGCTAGAGAAGCAGAAAAACAAAGAAGAGGCAGAAAAATAGAGGGAGATGAAGCGGTTGCAGCAAAGGAGTCCAGCGTTTTTCTCTGGTGATAAATTTGAGGCCAGTTGGGAAGTTAAATTGGTCCCTCCATTTGACGAGGCAGAGATTGATAAATACTTTCAGCATTTTGAGAAGGTTGCTCAGAGTTCGTCCCAGAATCATACAGGCAAAAGTTTAGAAATTTGAGGAAATCTGTGAAACAGACTTTTATGGAATTTGCTTATGAGAAGATTGTGTGTTTTGACCGCTGGTGCACATATAAAAATGTGAATGATGATTTTAACAGCTTGAAAGAGTTGGCTTTAATTGAAGAATTCAAAAGGTGCGTCCCTGATGACATAAAGACATATTTAGATGAAAAGGATGCTGCCACTTTGCAGGAGTCTGTGAAACAGTTGAAGGAGAAATATTCTGGTCTTACTTGTTACTATTGTAAGAAAGCTGGTCATGTGATGGCTGATTGTTCTGTCCTGAAGATGAAAATGGAAAATGAGTCAGTCCCAAATGCCCGTGGTCAGTACGTTGAAGCACCTATAAATCCGCAGGGTCCTGAACATTCTATTGAGGCTCAGTTAAGGTCTGAGAGGTCTGACCGAGTTAAGAAGGGATTAGATCATTTTATGTCAGATGGGTTTGTATTAGTAAAGGAAGGGTCAACCCCGGTAACAGTGAACATTTTTTGAGTTACTGGGGCTTCTCAGTCACTTATATCAGACGGTGTTCTAAAGTTTGGTGATGATTCTAACACTGGTGAGGTAAATCTTATTAAAGTCATTGGGGGCGACATGGTTTCCGTGCCATTGCACAAGGTAACTTTACTGTCAGGGTTGGTTTCAGGACCTGTTAAGATCAGATTATGCTCCAGTTTACTGGTGGAAGATGTTAGTTTGCTGTTAGGGAATGACCTGGCAGATTGTAAAGTTGTTCCTGCAGTGCAGTTGACAACTAACCCAACCACTGACGACCCACAGATGGATTTTAACATTTATCCTTCCTGCACAGGAACTCGAAGTATGGCTAAAATGTCTGCCGACGCAGACGAGCTTACAGCAGAACAGAACCGAGACCCTGAGATTGAAGCTTTAAAAGTAACAGCTGTCTCAGATGATGAGATTAAGAAAGTGCCAGCAGGGTATTATTTCAAGGATGGTGTGTTAATGCGGAAGTGGAGGCCACCTGCTATACCAGCGAGTGAGGAATGGGAAATTGTTCACCAAGTTATAGTTCCTTAAGTTTACAGGGCTGAAATTTTAACTTTGGCCCACAGTATACCCTTAGGTGGCCATTTTGGAGTGAATAAAACGGTAAACAGGATTATGAAATAATTCTACTGGCCTAATCTGTGGAAAGATGTTATGAGCTTTTGCAGAACCTGTCACACTTGTCAAGTTGTGGGTAAACCTAATTAGGTCACACCAGTGGCCCCACTGTGGTCTAAACCTGCATTCGGTGAACCCTTTTCAAAATTTATAGTGGATTGTGTTGACCCATTGCCAAAGACTAAAGCTGGCCATCAATATCTGCTAACTATTATGTGTACTGCATCCAGATTCCCAGAGGCAATACCTCTCAGAAATGTTAAAGCTAAAACTGTGGCGAAGGCTCTTACCAAGTTTTCTACATTTTCTGGTTTGCGTAAAGAAATCCAGTCTGATCAAGGACATGATTTTACATCTGGATTATTCCAGCAGTTAGTTTATGAACTGGGAGCTGAACAATTTGCATCATCTGCATACCATCCAGAATCACAAGGGGCTTTAGAAAAATTTAATTCTACCTTCAAAACAATGATTATGACATTAAAATGTTGAAAATGGAAAAGACTGGGATGAAGGTATACATTTGTTTTTGTTTGCAGTAAGAGAGTCTGTACAGAGATCACTGGGCTTTAGTCCATTTGAACTTGTATTTGGTCAGAGAGTGAGGGGACCTTTGACCTTGTTAAAGGAACAGTGGATTGATGGGGATGTACATGTTAGACTATGTTTTGAAGTTCAGAAATAAACTACATCAAGCCTGTAGTCTATTGAGACAAAACCTAAAGTTTTCTCAAAACAAAATGAAGTGTTGGTTTGATAAGCGGGCTTGCAAAAGAAAATACCAGGTGGGGGATAAGGTGCTTGCCTTACCTCCAATGTTGACGAATCCACTTCAGGCGAAATTCAACAGACCGTATGAAATAGTCTCTCAAATTAATGATGTGAATTATGTTATTAAAACGCCCGACTGACGTAAACTAACACAGGTGGTACACATAAATATGATAAAGCCTAATTTTGACAAGCAGGCACCATCTGTGAGTGTTGTTGTCAAAAGATATGAATCTGGTAACCCTAAGAATGAAACAATTGACTCATCTGAGACTTTTCACAAGCCAAACATGGTCCCAGTTAGGCTAATGAACTCGGTTGTTCTGGAAAACATTGATAACAGGTTGGCTCATCTGCAGCCAAAGCAACAACAACAGCTGAAAGAATTAATTCTGAAGTTTAAGGATTTATTTCCCAATGTTCCCAAGCAAACCGCGGTTGCAGTACGTGATGTAGATATTGTTCAAGCCAAACCGATTAAACAACACCAATATTCCATGAACATAGAAAAATGTAAATTGGCTGAGCAAGTGTTGTAAGTGGGGAAACAGATTCGATATGTCTCAGAAGCAAAGACTTTGGACAGAAAATGATTTTATTTACAGAAGGCAAACGTGGGAAAACGGCAACAGAAGCAACACGCACAATTTACAGCAGTCGTGGGGAAAGTCGGTTCGGAAATAAAACACACACGGACAATTACTAACGAACGTGGGAAAATCGCCTGGGAACAAAGTGCACGCGCATAACACCCGCACACACACGCAAACACACAAAGGAAAATTCTGTACGATATCCGCCAGCCCTTGACCCTGTGCAGGCTCAGCTCTGTGTTATTAAAGAGAGTAATCAACGCTCCCAACCCTATTCAATGCACAGCTCACTAACAATTTCTCCAGCGCCGTTCCACGGTTCTCAGCCTGGAGTGAAGCAGGGTGGTCTCTCGGAGATGGCAAAGGGAAAGCACACGCGGCTCCTTTATAGTGCTCAGGGATGGAGGGTCCAGCCCAGGTAATCTACAGAGGGGCCAAAGGCTCCGTGCCAGCAGAGTTAAGCCGATTACAAAGGCCGATTGCTCGAGGCCAAGTACAAGGCTAATTAAAGGGGCCAATGGTGAGGTGTGTATTTGGCAGGTGGTGTGCCTTGACCAGGTAGTGCGTAGGTTTGTCACGTGACAGTCACAATCCCTCCAATACAGTCTACCCCTCGGATCCACGCCATTCGCCAAGCATTACATGTAACAGAGTGAGAAGGAAAGTGCTATATCTTAATGGAAGTCTTACACTTAACTATTTCTAAGGTTAACGCTGTATGTGACTGTACAGAACTAGAGAAAGACAGACGTGCTCTGAATAACATACACACAGCGATGATAACGAGAGGTAAAACGTAGAGAGAAGGCAATCACGCCGAATTCCACGGTGGTAATTAATAAACATCAGTGGTGGAAGATCCTCCGTCGAGCCGTTCCAAAGCCACACACGAATTACCACCAGAGTGATCTGTCACAGGGATGCCGCCTTCAAGGGGTTACCACATCACACACCCAGGCAGGGGGTAACTTCGAGTGGCCCCACAGGACATTCCCAGATCCACTCCTTTGGACTATACGGAGTTACAGCCACACATCCGATGTGCTCCGGATTGATGATCACTCCACCCTTGTGGGTGTAGCAGAGTTCCAAATCCCCAGCCTCGACAAGCTGGAACTGCTGCCTTTTCCAGGTTCGCTCCCCTCTCTCTCTCTTCTTCCGACTCCTGACCGTGACTGTCTGTGTCCTTGTTTTAAAGGTAAACAAGCTGCGAGTCGGTCAGTGAACAACATCATAGTCCTGCCTCACTGAAGCGCTCTGTTAAAGTGACAGTCCACAGTGAACGAAACCTGCGGGTCCGTAACAGTGCATTGATGGGCGAGGAGGGGTTAAACCTTGATTGGCAGCTGACGTGCCTTCCGACCGGGTAGTGGGCAGTGATGTCACGTGACAGTCACGACCCCTCCGATACACTGGGTCAGGCAATGTTCTCTCAAACCGGTCAGTCTCAGTGTACTCCCGACATGAAAACAATTAACCCTGTCTTTCTCTCCAGGCGACCAAGAACGCTCGAAGTCAGCTTTCCTCCAGCAGCTGGTTCTCACAGCGCCAGTGTCTGGATCCCAGCTCAGAGTAGAAGAAGAAGAATGTCCTTAACTCCTGGTGGAGTCATCGGGCGCCGTCATGACAAGCTTTTGCACCGATCTTTCTGGTGATTGCTCATGGCGTTTCTGCGGCATTCTCCAGTTTTATCTTTACGAGGTCGAGTTGCCAGCTCGACGCTCAACCCAGCACGGATGGAAAGCGTGCAAGGGAGCCGGCTGGCCTTGAACTCGGGACCGTTCGCTCCGGAGTCGGGCGCTGATGCCACGACGCCTCACAGTGCCGAGGGGCAAATTCCATCCACACAAGGTGATGGTTCGAGGACGGCATTTGCCACATGCAGGTTGCCATCGCGGGGGAGCTGTACGCTTGAGAGACATAGAGGCGATCTATTCGGGAATCTCCCCCTCTAGACCTTCTGGAGAAGGCTCCAGAGTCAGGATGTAGATCCCGCCAGGCGTCCACGAAGTCAAAGGAGCCGACTAACTCCTTCAGCTTCTTTCCCGATGCTGTGTCGCGCTGGAGACTGCAGAGGTTCCCCACCTCGAAGGTACATTTGAAGTCCCCACTCCCAGGATCCATGGAGCTCAGTAGAGTGGACTGCTGACGGAATAGGGAATAGGTGCGTCTGCATCACCCCGCCCCTCAGGGCATACACGTTGATGAAATGCAGAGGTTCACCATCCAGGCGCACAGCCAGATGGGGCAGGCGGCCGGGCTCGACATCCTGAGCTTTTACCATTTCCGGCTGGAAGGTCGAGGCCAACAGGATCGTCACCCCGCTAGAGTTGGAGCTGAGGAGGCTCATGTAGACCCCTAATTGCCGCTGCAGGAGCCAAGCGGACTCGTCCCCCGCGGTGGTATGGGTTCCCTACAGGAACCTCACCGTATATCACCCATCCCAAAGGACTGAGAGATTCTTTTATCTGCCGAGAGAACCCCTGCTACCATTAAAATTTAGACCAGCTACAGTGAGCTTCATGTAAGGAGTTTACTAGGACTCAGCACCTGCACCCTCCGCTCTCAACCACACTAGCCCGAGAGAAAAAAAAAACAAGAATTCTCTTTGCTTTCCGGGCCCCAGTGGTGCCAACGCCACTCACCTGTGACCCACCGTCTCCCGAAGGAGCGAGGCTGATTCCCACTCTGATGTCCCTCACCAGGTCATCCGGAAAGGATTTCAGCTGCCGCCTGACATTCCCAGACACAGCATTCCCCTTCCCCTTCACCTTCCGTCTAAGGATGACTCGCAGGGACTTCATCAGCCTCGGCTTGCCAGACCAGCGAAGCGAGGCGAGCTTAGGCCGATGCTTTGCACCCTCAGAGGTGAGAATGAACTCTCTCATTTCCTCCACAGGTATCAATGGGGATTTCTCTGGAGGGTGAGGATGTCCTTTGTCTCACTCCACCGCCTCACTACAGATAGATTCCCCCCGTCTTCATCCCCGTGTGTTCGAACAGACGGCTGCACTTAAAACCCACACTGCGCAGCGGGTACCTCCCTCATACCTTTCCGCTGCACCGTCGCATCAGTCTTATCCACAGTTACGACAATGGAGGGATCATCCCCAGGGTCTCCCTGCTAGTCGTTATTTGATGGGGTCGGCATGCAGAGTACATCACCCTCCCCAGGAGGCAGGTATGAAGTGGGTCTCAGCAGCTCAGATCCTAGGGATCCACCGGCAGCCCGATTATGAGAGTGAGAGAGCTTGGTCTCCTCTCCGCTCTTACTGTTTGATGCACTTGCCCCCAGGGAATCGCTTACTACTAAGTCCTGGGTGGAGGGCTTCAGGGCTGTCGCGATTGTGCAAACAGGGCTGGCACTAACTTTCAGCACAATCACACCACCTACCACAGGACTAGTGGCTACATCTGGGGATTCAGGGTTAGACACAAACTCTACCCGGATTCCCACCCTTTCCTGGGAATTCTCCGCATCTACATTCCCTACCCTCTTGGGGGAAGATACTCTTCTCTTCTGAGGCGCACACAGGTGCCGGATTCACCAATGGCGCGGTACTCTCCGCTTGCAACTGCGCACTTTCCAGAGCCTCCCGCTCCACTTCAGGGCAAATAGGCGGGAGCTCTGCGGTCTCGGGGGCCGACTTCTTAGTGTGTTTGGATTTCTTCTTTGCTTTCTTTCTCAGCACAAGCTCATCCCCGTCCCTCGCCTGAACCTCCTTGTACGTAGCCTCAAGATCTCCCACCTGAACCACGGGGCAGGGGCAGGGACTGTAACAGACGTAGGAATAGGAGCAGGAAGCAGGAGTCGGCTCAGGTGCAGGCACAGGAATAGGATCAGGGCAGAGGTAGCTGGGGCACTGGTTCCCGAAATGGACTCCCTGGGTTTTCGAGTGCTAGGACAGTCCCTCCGAAAGTGCCCCACCTCCCCGCACGCATGGTACCGTGGGCGCTCAGAGTTCCAATACACCTGATAGTCTACCCCCTCGGGCCGGACAGTAAACCGGCCCTCAACGTCGTCCTCCATTTCCAGCTGCATGAACACCTGACGCCGGAAAGAGAATACGTTATGGAGGGTGTGTCTCTTAAATTTGAGTCTGATGTCAGTTATATCTGACCGTACTTGTCCCAAGCTGTCTAGTGCGGGAAGCAGGACCTCGTTGGGGATTAAACGCTTAACGTGTCCGAAGACAATTCGCTGCGTGGAAATGTCACCAGCTCCATCTTTAAAAGGATGTTTTCCACCGTGATCCCCCCAACTAAGCTCCCAGTGTACTAACTCATCATTCTCTAGATAAAACACTGCCTTCCCGAACTCATTCTCTGTGGCCAAAATACCACCTTTCCCAAACAAGTCCTCCATAGCCGCCACATATATTTTGCAGGGCGGTTCTTAGATTCAAAATACATTGCACTCGCGTTCTCCTTTCACCGACCAAAACAAGGCGTTGTCCGAGGCCGGAGATGCAGCCGCCTTTGTCCAACTCCCCGAAGGCCTGCAACTCCGTGGAGAACGGCCCGGCATGCTGACACTATGTCCAAATCTAGAGATATACGGATGTGCCGGTTATAAAGACCTGGAACGAGTTGAGTGACTGGCCGGAAAAAGTTTGGACTCGACAGTATCCTGCTGGCTCGGTGCCAGAAATTCCAACGCCAGGAAAGGCTCCGTCGCTCCTGCAGAACTTCCAGGCCGTGAGAGGTCGAGACTTCTCAACAGATGCTCCGGCTCCTACTCGGAACGAGAATCACGACGATAAAAGAGGAGGGACGTTGTCCCGATGTCAGTGGGGGAGCAATGGCGTTTGTCTCCGTTGTTTGGAGCAAACCGGTCTCCTGGCGAATTGCCAGCAGCTGCAGCTGGGAGCCGTCAACGAACCCAGTCCAAACTGGCAGAAAAACTCCAAACGAAGCTTCCACGCTAAAACAGTGTGTGATGGGTGAATGTGGAGGGAGCCTTACTCTGTGTCTGACACAGGAATTGTGCGATGGGACAGTCTGGAGGGAGATTTTCTCAAAGTCTGACCTGCGATTGTGTTATTATACAGTGTGGAGGGAATTCTCTCAGTGTCTGACCCCGGTAGTGGGTTATTTCATGGTGTGTACAGAGATTCTCTCAATGTCTGACCCTGTGAGTGTGTAATGGGACGAGGTGTAGTTAGGTTCACTCTGTGTCTGACACCGGTAGTGTGCGATGGGATGGTGCGGAGAGAACTTCACTGTCTCAGAACCCGGGAGTGTGTGATGGGATAATGGAGAGGGAGATTTACTGTGTTTCTAACCCCCAGTTGTATGTAATTGGATGATTTAAAAAGAGCTTCACTCAATGTCTGACCCTGGAGTGTTCTGATGGGACGATGTGGAGTAAACCACACTCTCTGTCTGACACAGAGATTGTGTGATAGTACGATGTGGAGGAAGCTTCACTCTGCGTCTGACCGTGGGAGTGTGTGATGGGACGGTGTGGAGGAAGATTCACGTTGTGTCTGACCCTGGGAATGTGTGATGGTACGATGCGAAGGGAGCTTCACTCTGCGTCTGACCCAGAGACTGTGTGATGCGACATTGCAGAGGGATCTTCACTCTGTATCTGATCCGTGGAGAGCGTGATGTGGCCCTGCGGAGGGGCATACACTCTGTGTCTGACCCTCTGCTGTTTCCGACTGTTGAGGATGCAGGTCTGATAGTATACCGTATATGAGCTTCCAATCTCTTTTGTCAATTTTGTCTGCAAAGCCAGGAGAGTGCTCAGGAAGGCTGGGGTCAGGGGAGTGGGTGTATCTCGGGTGCGAGGAAGCGGTGGTCAGCCTGGATGGGGATAGGGACTGAAGAGATCCTGGGGACTGGACAATCTCAGCCTGGAACTGAGGCGCAGCTGTACCACTTCATTGAGTGTGTGTGTGTGTGTGTGTGTGTGTGTGTGTGTTTGTGGTTCCCTATGCTACAGTTCCAAGGTGAACACAATGAGAATGTCCTTTGTAATCTGTTTCAGCTCAAGAACTCTTTTGGTATATCTCACACTGCAGAGACGTGTTTTCTCCCCGTGTCTGAACCCGGGAGTGTGTGATGGGACGGTGTTGAGGTAGCTTCACTCTGTGTCTGACCCCGAGAGAGTGTGATGGGACGGTGTTGAGGTAGCTTCACTCTGTGTCTGCCCCAGAAGTGTGTGATGGAAGGTGTGGAAGGAGCTTCACTCAGAGTCTAACCCCGACAGTGTGTGATGGGACGGTGTGGAGGGAGCTTCACTCTGTGTCTGTCTCCGGGAGTGTGTGATGGGATGATGTTGAGGGAGATTCACTCTGTGTCTGACCACCGGAGCGTGTGATGGGACGATGCGGTTGGAACTTCACCCTGTGCTGAATGCCGGTATTCCATCCCGCATCCCATTCGTACTTGGGACCTCAGTGAAATCACGTCTGACATTACAGTAGATGTTAACTGTCTGTGGGCGCCTAATCTCTGAGACGCTGCTGTACCAGAGTGAGGAGCTCAGAACCATTATTGCAGTTCACCGAGTGCGGGGGGCAGCAGTAACCCCAGGTCACTGTTTCTCCCCTAGTGAGACTCAGGTCCGACACCAATGCAGGAAGTTACAGCAGTTTATTGATTTCATCATGACAAATGTAAATTAAGGAATGTTTGAACTAGATAGGACACGGAATCATGTCACTGCGGCACTGCCTCTGAGATCACAGAGAGCTCGGCTGAAGCCAGGATCTGTTAGAACAGTTAGAAATTAAACGTGTTTTGCAGGAAATCGGCCAACATGTCCTCATCCAGCGAGCAGGGATGTTCACACATTCAGATCTTCACAACTCCACTCTCAGTCCTGGTCTGGGTTCCTGCAGGGATCTCAGTTCCCTCTCTCCTGTTGGACTGAACCGATTCCAGTGCAGCCTGAAACAGATGGGAGAATAAAGATGAAATAAACTGATTACACAACAGTGTCAGTAACAGGGGACCGGGGTTAATGTTTCAACACCACTCACAGACAAATTTCACAGAAAACCCACTGATCCGCTGATATTTCATCACATTGAACATTAACACAAGCACTTACCCGATCCGCCCCAGACTCGGGAGGGTCAGTATGACGCGGCGGAGAGCCGGGACAGATCTGTCTGTGAGAGAGTTTAATCCCAGGTCCAGCACCGTCAGTGATGAGTTTGTAATGAGAGCGAAGGCGAGATCTTCGGCGCCAGAATCCCTGAGACCGACATTGTACAGACTGGAGATGAGAGAGAGTGAGGGTGAAGGACACAGAGAGACAGGAGATGGTACAAATCCCCAGTGCTTATCAGTAACACAAGTACTGATCACATTAATGTTCAGTGTCAGACACCCAGTGACTGTAAACACAATCTCCCACAGTCTGGTACTTACAGCAGTTTCTGTATTTTACACTCTGGGTTCCTCAGAGCCGCAGAAACCAGTTTCACTCCTGAATCTCCCAGTTTATTTTCACTCAGATCCAGCTCCGTCAGTGATGGGTTTGTACTGAGAGCGGCGACGAGATCCTCGACACCAGAATCTGTGAGACTGTTATCTCTCAGCCTACAGTTGAGAGAAAGTGAGGGTGAAGGACACAGTGAGATACGGGACGGTAAAAATCCCCAGTGTTTATCAGTAACACAATTACTGATCACATTAATGTTCAGTGTCAGACACCCAGTGACTGTAAACAAAATCTCCCACAGTCTGGTGCTTACCCGTTTCTGTATTTTACACTCCGGGTTCCTCAGAGCCACAAACACCTGTTTTACTCCTGAATCTCCCAGTTTATTACGACCCATGTGCAGATCCATCAGTGATCGGTTTGTTTTGAGAGCAGAGGCAAGATTCTCGGCACCAGAAACTGTGAGATCGATATTGTCCAACCTGGAGATGAGAGAAGGTGAAGGACACAGAGAGAGGAGGTGGTACAAATTCCCAGAGTTTATCTGTATCTCAATTACTGTTCACATTAATGTTCAGTGTCAGACACTCAGTGACTGTAAACACAATCTCCCACAGACTGGTACTTACCCCAGTTTCCGTATTTTACACTCCGGGTTCCTCAAAGCCGCAGAAACCAGTTTCACTCCTGAATCTCCCAGTTCATTCCCCGCAAGTCTAAACGCAAACAGACAGATTGCTGAACAAATGGATGAATTGATGAGGGTCTGAGGGAATTACTCTCAATCAGGTATTTCAGGAACCACGATACCCTTCAGTAAATCACTGATCGGTGTTCCCATGACTGTCAACATCCCTCTCTGCCCAGCTCCAGGGTATTCACCGAATATCAGTAATTTAATCTGTTGTTGTGACCCTGTAAAATACACATATTCTGTCTCATTTCTGGCAGTTAGAAAAGTGTTATTGGCCTGAGAGCATCAGAAGGGGCAGGGATGAATGATGGAAGAAAGTCCCACAGTGAGGAAAATTTATGATTGGGAGACTGTCGATGGGAATGGTGGAAGAGCCCGCACCTGAGGAAAACTCGATGGGAAGAGAGATCCCACAGGAGGAAGGAGGATGGGAAAAGTTAATCCTACAAGACGAGAGGATGCAGAAAAAGATTGCAAGGAAGAGGTGGGTTTGAACTGAGGGCCACAGTCGGGAGAGAAGATGTGCCCATGGTGTCGGGGTATCTGGTAGTGAGCACAGTCACACAGGTGGACTGATGGTGATAGTCACACACGGGGAAGGGCAGGGGAGGACAATCTCACAATGGTATTTCTTTACTTCTCACTGGGACAGTCTGCTGACGGTCTCTTGTCCCTCACCGGGAAGGGGGTGTGAAGCTCTGACCCACCTGATGCAGTCAGTGTCGGTCTGGGTGTCAGTAGTAGTGAGAAGGAACATTGTCAATGGACGTGTCACAGGCTGAGAAAAACACGGCCAGTCCTGTGATTTATTATCATTAAACCAAAGGCCGGTGTTCTCTGAACTGACAAAGTCTCTAACAGCCCTTCACAAGGAATCACAGTAACCTCCTGTACTTGGGGAATTAGTGGCCAATCACAAGGGCATTTGTCACAATTCTTCAGAAGCTCATTTACTATAGTTTTAACCAAATCCCTTGACATTGAAAGAGCAAAATGGAACAGTTTCACAGATCAGAGTGAGAGATAAGTCGTTACCTCAAATCCTGGCACTTGTGCAGCCCGGGTCCCAGTAGCTGGCTTCCTTCACTTTGAATGAGGCAGTACTCCAGGTCGAGGTGTTTTATTGTATCACAGAGTCCGATGACATGAGACAGGACCGCGCAGTCAATCGGGGTCAGTGTCATTCCACAGAATGAAAGTGTTTCCACAGATCGCAGTGCGGCCTGAGCCAGTCCACGATTCTGAGACTCAAACAGGTAGTGCAATGTGTTCAGGAGGCTCCTTTTACCAGCTTCACTCCATGCGTTTCCACTCTGGCGTTTAACTTCCTCCTTCACCCAGTCAATCACCCGGCAGGTTGTTTGATGAGGAAATGGACCCAGAAATTCCTCCAGGCCCCGAGCTGTCATTGAGTTGGAGAGACCAGCAACAAAACGGAGAAATACCTCAAATCGCCCATCCTTCCCACAGTGGGCTTCAGTGAGGAGTTTCATGATATCTCTGCCATCTGGGATCAGGAATTGTGCGACTGCAGCTACAAACTCTTGGATGGTGAGGTGTGGGAATGTGTACACCACGCTCCGGGCAGAATCCTCTCTCTCCAAAAGCTCCATCAGGAACCCGGACAGGAACTGGGAAGGCTGCAGGTTATAGTTGATCAAATCTCCATCTGTAAACACAATCTTCTTCTCGGACACTCCTCTGAAGGCCAACTGACCAACCCTGAGTAACACATCACGGGGGTTCTCAATCTCACGGCCGTGGTTTTTCAGGATGTTGTAAATATAGTAGGAGTACAGTTGGGTGATGGTCTTGGGAACTCTCTGCGGGTCCCTGACTCTTTGTGTGAAGAAGGGGCCCAGTGTCAGAGCGAGGATCCAGCAGTAGGAGGGGTTGTAGCTCATGGTGTACAGGATCTCATTCTCCTTCACGTGTTTGAAAACAGCTGCCGCCACCGTCTGATCTTCAAAATGTCTGATGAAATATTCCTTCCGTTCCTCACCTGAAAATCCCAGGATTTCAGCTTCGGTACCGATCTCAGCCTTTTCCAATAAATGTAACGCAGTGGGACGGGTGGTCACCAGCACTGAACACCCTGGGAGCAGCTTGTGCTGGATTAAACTGTACACAATGTCAGACACCTTGCACTTGAATTCAGGATCTGTGCATGTGTACCGAGTTTCCGTGTCTCTCCGACTGTCAGAAAAATTAATTTGGTCATTGAATTCATCCAAACCATCGAATATAAACAGCGATCCCTCTGGGTTCTTCCAGACCTCTCTCAGGATATTCCCAAAGTAAGGATACTGATCCAGAATCAGTTCCTTCAGGTTTATTCTACAGTTAATGGTGTTTAAATCGCGGAATTTGAAACTGAAGACAAACTGGAACTGTTGGTATATTTTCCCCGTGGTCCAGTCGTAAACAATCTTTTGTACCATTGTTGTTTTCCCAATCCCTGGGACTCCGGCCACTGCTGCTGAACTCCCAGATTTGGAGTTAGTTTGGGAAAAGCTGCTCTGGAACAACTGATCCATCTGGAGTTGCTCCAGCTCTCCGCAGAGATGTTTTTCTCTCCACTCCTCGTGGTCTCTGCCTCTTGCCAGTAGCTCATGTTCCACCAGTGTCCGATCTCGAACAGTAGAAATGACCGTGAGCTCAGCGTATCGATCAACCAGCTGGAAAACCTTCACCTTCTCCCTCATCAGGATCGTGTTCACTCTCAGTGTTTCAGTTTGTGCCCGCAGAGTCTCCTTGTGTTTCTGTTGAACATCTTCCATGGGGACAGACAGTGGACAAACTGTTAGATGCCTCAGCTCAGAACTCAGTATTTAAGCACACAAGAGTTAGCTCAGAGCTGTTGCATTGATGGATTCATCAATGGTTGTTCGTACAGTAAAGTAAATTTGATTAACAGACCTCTGACTGGACAGAGAGGCCTGTTCCAGATAAACACCAGATCATCACATTTCCACATTAACTGTGCTGTGAAGGTGAGTATTTCCCTGGTAGTTTACTGACCCCCAACTGTCCCGTACTGGACAACATCTCACTACTGCCACAGATATCATTGCTCCTAAGGAAGTATCTTTTAATCCTCAGTGTTGATGTGGCGTATGGAGATAGAGAAGAAGGTGGTGGGCATTCTGTCAAAGGAACAGGTCGGGGAATCACAGCTCACCCTCCCCTCCCACCATTACTGAATCAAAATACAAAGCAGCAGATTTGCTGATCAGAACATGAACTGTGGGTGGGTGGGTGGGGTGCGTGGGATCTCAAACTGTGTTCGAAACCTGTCGGGTGTGTGGGGTTATGCACTTTGTCCGGCCTCTGCCAGGGATGTATGGGGAGAGCACAGTCTGTCAGGACCCTGTCAGGTGTGTGGGGTCTCACAGTGTGTCAGGACCCTGTCAGGGGTGTGTGGGATCTCACAGTGTGTCAGGAACATGTCAGGTGTGTGGGGTCTCACAGTGTGTCAGGACCCTGTCAGGGGTGTGTGAGGTCTCACAGTGTGTCAGGACCCTGTCAGGGGTGTGTGGGGTCTCACCGTGTGTCAGGACCCTGTCAGGTGTGTGGGGTCTCACAGTGTGTCAGGAACATGTCAGGTGTGTGGGGTCTCACAGTGTGTCAGGACCCTGTCAGGGGTGTGTGGGGTCTCACAGTGTGTCAGGACCCTGTCAGGGGTGTGTGGGGTCTCACCGTGTGTCAGGACCCTGTCAGGTGTGTGGGGTCTCACAGTGTGTCAGGAACATGTCAGGTGTGTGGGGTCTCACAGTGTGTCAGGACCCTGTCAGGGGTGTGTGGGGTCTCACAGTGTGTCAGGAACCTGCCAGTTTTATGTGGGGTCTAACAGTGTGTCAGTATCCTGTCAGGGGCATATGGGGTCCCACAGTGTATCAGGACCCTGTCGGGTGTGTGGGGGTCTCACAGTGTGTCAGGAACATGTCAGGTGTGTGGGGTCTCACAGTGTGTCAGGACCTTGTCAGGGGTGTGTGGGGTCTCACAGTGTGTCAGGATCCTGTCGGGGTGTGTGGGGTCTCACAGTGTGTCAGGACCCTGTCGGCGTGTGTGGGGTTATGCACTGTGTCCGGCCTCTGCCAGGGATGTATGGGGAGAGCACAGTGTGTCAGGACCCTGTCGGGGGCATATGGGGTCCCACAGTGTATCAGGACACTGTCAAGGGCGTGTGGGGTCGTAAAGTTTGTCAGCGCCCTAACCGGCATGTGTGGTGTTTCACGGTGTGTCAGGACCCTGTCAGAAATATGTGGAGTCTCGTAGTGTGTCAACCTGTTTAGGGTTGTGAGGGGTCTCAGCATGTGTCAGTATCCGGTTAGGAGTGTGTGGTCTCACATCCTGTCAGGACAGTGCCAGCGGTGTCTGGGGTCTCAGTGTTTCAGGACCCTGTCAGGCATGTGTGGTGTCTCACAGTTTGTCAGGATCCTGCCAGGAGTGTGGTGTCTCAGGGTTTGTCAATTGATAATAGACAATAGGTGCAGGTGCAGGCAATTCAGCCTTTTGAGCCAGCACCGCCATTCAATGTGATCATGGCTGATCAGCCACAATCAGTAACCTGTTCCTGCCTTCTCCCCATATCCCTTGACTCCGCAATCTTTAAGAGCTCTATCTAACTCATTCCTGAAGGTATCCAGAGAATTGGTCTCCACTGCCTTCTGAAGCAGAGCATTCCACAGATTCACAACTACCTGGGTGAAAAGTTTTTCCTGAATTCCTTTCTAAATGAACTACTCCTTATTGTTAGCTGTGGCCTCTTGTTCTGGACTCCCCCAACATCAGGACCATGTTTCCTGCCTCTAGTGTGTACAATCGCTTAAAAATCTTATATATTTCAATCAGATCCCCTCGCATCCTTCTAAATTCCAGAGTATCAGGAAACTATCTGGTGTGTGTGGCATCTCATGGTGTATCACGAACCTGTCAGGGGAGTGTCGCGTCTGACAGGGTGCCAGGACCATGTCAGGGGTGTGTGGCGTCTCACAGTGTGTCAGGACCCTGTCAGGGGTGTGCGGGGTCTCACAGTGTGACAGGATCCTGTCAGGGGTGTGTGGTGTCTCACAGTGTGTCACGATCCTGTCAGGGGTGTGTGGGGTCTCACAGTGTGTCAGGACCCTGTCAGGGGTGTCTGGGATCTCACAGTGTGCCAGGACCCTGTCCGTGGTGTGTGGGGTCTCACAGTGGGTCAGGACCCTGTCAGGGGTGTGTGGGGTCTAACAGTGTGTCAGGACCCTGTCAGGGGTGTGTGAGATCTCACAGTGTGTCAGGACCCTGTCAGGGGTGTGTGGGGTCTCACAGTGTGTCAGGACCCTGTCAGGGGTGTGTGGGGTCTAACAGTCTGTCAGGACCCTGTCAGGGGTGTGTGAGATCTCACAGTGTGTCAGGACCCTGTCAGGGGTGTGTGGGGTCTCACAGTGTGTCAGGACCCTGTCAGGGGTGTGTGGGGTCTCACAGTGTGTCAGGACCCTGTCAGGGTTGTGTGGAGTCTCAGTGTGTGTCAGGAACCTAAAACAGGTGTGGCTTCTCACTTGTTTAGGAGTGTGAGGGGTCTTGGTGGGTGTGAGTATCCGGTTAGGAGTATGGGGTCTCACATCCGGTCAGGATCCTGCCAGGAGTGTGTGGTGTCTCACGGTTTGTCAATTGATAATAGACAATAGGTGCAGGTGCAGGCAATTCATGGCTGATCATCCACAATCATTACCCCGTTCCTGCCTTCTCCACAAATCCCTTGACTCCGCAATCTTTAACAACTCTATCTAACTCTTCCTTGAAACCATCCGGAGAACTGGTCTCCACTGCCTTCTGAAGCAGAGCATTCCATAGATCCATAACTACCTGGGTGAAAAGTTTTTCCTGAATTCTGTTCTACATGACCTACCCCTTATTGTTAGCTGTGGCCTCTTGTTTTGGACTCGGGAACATGTTTCCTCATCTACCATGTCCAATCCCTTAAAAATCTTATATATTTCAATCAAATCCGGTCGCATCCTTCTAAATTCTAGTGTATTAGGACCCTATCAGGTGGGTGTGGGATCTCATTGTGTATCAGAAAACGGTCAGGTGTGTGTGTTGTCTTACGGTGCGTCAGAACGCTGCCAGGTGTGTGCGGGGAGTCACAGTGAGTCAGGACCGTGTCAGGGGACTGTGGCATCTTACAGTGTATTGTAAACCTGCCACGGGTGTGTGGCATCTCTAAGACCCTGTGAGGACCGTGTGGTCTCAGAATGTGACAGGACCCTGACAGGGGTGCGTGGGGTCTCACATTGTGACAGGACCCTGACAGAGGTGTGTGGGGTCTCACAGTGTGTCAGGACCCTGTCAGGGGTGTGTGGGGTCTCACAGTGTGTCAAGACCCTGTCAAGGGTGTGTGGCGTCTCACAGTCTGTCAGGACCCTGTCAGGGGTGTGTGGGGTCTCACAGTGTGTCCAGACCCTGTCAGGGGAGTGTGGCGTCTCACAGTGGGTCACGACCCTGTCAGGGGTGTGTGGGGTCTCACAGTATGTCAGGACACGGCCAGGGGTGTGTGTGATCTCACAGTGCATCCGGAACCTGGCAGGCGTGTGTGGCCTCTCACTGCGTGTCAGGAACCTAAAATGAGTTTGTGGGGCATCAGAGAGTGTCAGGACCCTGTCAGGGGTGTGTGGGGTCTCACAGTGCGTCAGTACAATGTTGGGTGTGTGGGGTCTCACAGTGAGTCAGGACACTGTCAGGGGTATGTGGGGTCTCACAGTGTGTCAGGATCCTGTCAGGGGTGTGTGGGGTCTCACAGTGTGTCAGGCTCCTGACATGGGTGTGTGGAGTCTCACAGTGTGTTTGGACCCTGTCAGGGGTGTGTGGGGTCTCACAGTGCGTCAGGACAATGTCGGGTGTGTGGGGTCTCACAGTGTGTCAGGCTCCTGACATGGGTGTGTGGAGTCTCACAGTGTGTCAGGACCCTGTCAGGGGTGTGTGGGGTCTCAGAGTGTGTCAGGACCCTGGCAGATGTGTGTGGCGTCTCACAGTGTGTCAGGACCCTGTCAGGTGTGTGTGGGGTCTCACAGTGTGTCAGGACCCTGTCAGGTGTGTGTGGGGTCTCACAGTGTGTCAGGACCCTGTCAGGTGTGTGTGGGGTCTCACAGTGTGTCAGGATCCTGTCAGGTGTGTGTGGGGTCTCACAGTGTGTCAGGACCCTGTCAGGGGTGTGTGGTCTCACAGTGTGTCAGGACACTATCAGGTGTGTGTGGGGTCTCAGAATGTGACTGCATTCTGTCAGTGATGTGTGGGGTCTCACAGTGTGTCAGGACACTGCCAGGGGTGTGTGGGATCTCACAGTGCGTCCGCACCCTGGCAGGTGTGTGTGGCTTCTCACTGTGTGTCAGGAACCTAAAATGAGTTTGTGGGGTCTCACAGTGTGTCAGGACCGTGTCAGGGTTGTGTGGGGTCTCACAGTGTGTCAGGTCCCTGTCAGGGGTGTGTGGGGTCTCACAGTCTGTCAGGACCATGGCAGGGGTGTGTGGCATCTGACAGTGTGTCAGGACCCAGTCAGAGACGTGTGGGATCTCACAGTGTGTCAGGCTCCTGACATGGGTGTGTGGAGTCTCACAGTGTGTCAGGACCCTGTCAGGGTTGTGTGGGGTCTCACAGTGTGTCAGGACCCTGTCAGGGGTGTGTGGGGTCTCACAGTCGGTCGGGACCCTGTCAGGAATGTGTGGGGTCTCACAGTGTGTCAGGACCATGGCAGGTCTGTGTGGCTTCTCACTGTGTGTCAGGACCCAGTCAGAGAAGTGTGGGATCTCACAGTGTGTCAGGCTCCTGACATGGGTGTATGGGGTCTCACAGTGTGTCAGGACCCTGTCAGGGGTGTGTGGAGTCTCAAAGTGTGTCAGGGCCCTGTCAGGGGTGTGTGGGGTCTCACAGTGTGTCAGGTCCTTGTCAGGAGTGTCTGTGGTCTCACAGTGTGTCAGGACCCTGTCAGGGGTGTGTGGGATCTCACAGTGTGTCAGGACCCTGTCAGGTGTGTGTGGGATCTCACAGTGTGTCAGGACCCTGTCAGGGGTGTGTGGGGTCTCACAGTGTTTTACAGGACACTGCCAGGGTTTTATGGAATCACCCTGCGTGTCAGGACTCTGTAAGTGGACTGTAGTGTGTTACAGTGTGTCTTAAACCTGCCACGGGTTTCTGGCATCTCACAGTGTGTCATGACCCTGTCAGTTGTGTGTGGGGTCTCACTGTGAGTCAGGACCCTGCCAGAGTTGTGTGGTTTCTCACAGTGCTACAGGACCCTGTCCGGAGTGTGTGGGGTGACTATTCAGTGTGTTGGGCTGTGATAGGGAGCGTAGGAAAACACTGATCCTGGACATACTCTCTTTCGAGAACGTGACAGTGGCAGAGATGATATTGTTCCATAATCAGTGACTGTATCTGTTTCATATTCAGAAATGGGTTTGGGAATTTCTCTGTCTTGTCTGTTCCCTCTGCAAACAGGATGAAGGACAATGATGATCAAGCTTGTAGCGATTTACTAAACCCGTGTTCAGGGGCACTGAGGGGTTTCATTGACCTGGTGTGGACTGGAGCAATATTTACAGAGGTCCCAGAAACGTGAGTAGTTAGTAAACTTCCTGATTCGTCTATCTCTGCTCCCATATTTAAATTATCATCTTTGGGATTTGTTATTGTAAATGAGAGAGACTGAGCCAGGGTTCTGGCCGAGATTCCGTGTATTTCTGGTAAGAGCTGCTCTGTGGTTGAACAGACCAGTTGGGATGTTCCCTGCTTTTCTAATTAAAGTGATGCTATTATTACTATTCTGTGACTGGAACTTCAGTGACGCCCAACTCTAAGAAAAGATAATCTGCGGGAACTGGAGGAGTTTAGAAAATGGTTGAGAATGAGGCTGCTCAGGACGGGGCAGTGGTTGGCAACAGAAGGTTTTGACTTTTTGGTGTGAAGAAATATAAGATTATTTTTCCATTCTCCGGATCGCCCCTTCTCCACTCAGACTCCGGAGGGGATCTGTAGTTGCAGGCCCCAGAGCGGTGTGACAACTTTCCTCAAACTCGCCAGCTCTCTGCCTCTTTCCTCAAAATGTCCTTTGAAAACTCTCCCGCTAGCAAACACGTTTCCCTGTGTCTCACTGTGTTCTCTGTCACAGTGCCAACATTTACCTGGTCAGATCCTGTTGGCTCAACAACTGAACCGCCCGACGCAAATTACAACTGTTGGTGAAAACAGAGGTCAAGTTTCAACTTAATGAAATTTGCTTCAGTCTCATCTGGGTCATTGCGTACCGTTCCGATCACCCCACTACCGGAGGGATGTTGTGGCTTAAGAGAGGGGGCAGAAGAGGTTTACCAGGATGCTGCCTGGTTTAGAAGGCATGTGCTATCATGAGAGGCTGGATGAAATTAGGTTGTTTGCTGTGGTTCATCGGAGGCTGAGAGGAGCTTTGACACAGGTTCACAAGATTACGAGAGGCTTGGATAGAGTGGACAGAGAGAATCCGTTTCCGCGGTTGAAATGTCTATTACCGGAGGGAATATATTGAGGGTGAGAGGGTGTAGAATGAAGGGGGATGTGAAGGACAGCTTATTTTTTAAATTAGACAATCGTGGCTGCCTGGAATGCACTGCCTGGTAAGGTGGTCGAGGCAAATTATTAGAAGCTTTTAAAGGACCTTTGGACAGGCACATGGATGTAAGGAAGATGGAAGCATGTGGACATGGTGAAGGAAGGAGAGATTAGTCTTCAGGTTTGTTTGATTTATTTCTTAGCTGTTTCGGCACAATATTATTTGCCTAATGGCCTGTTCCTGTGTTATACTCTTCAATGTTCAATGCATGTTCACTTACCTTTCAGCTCACTGAGAACCTTTAGTAAAAGTTGAGCGGAAATTGGTCGATGGGAAGGATCACAACCTGTTGAAATATCAACAAATTGAGGGAAATCATTTTTGTAGCATTTTAAAGTGTGCTGTATTCAATCCAAATTTAAATTAATCTCTGATATTATCTCACCATATATCTGTAATTCCTTCAGTATTTTGTTCAACTTTGGGACACCAATCCGCATTTTCACAAAGGTTTCCCACATCACCCTCCGGGCGCGGGAGCCTTTCTCCATCACCAGGCTCAGGAGGAGTTTAGAACTGTCCGCCCGCTCTCCCTTATCAGCGAGATCAGAGATTTTCTGTGAAGAGTAACAGTGAACATATTGGGGACTGACAGATTCACACAGAGAGTGAGAAGTAAATGATGTGCTCTGTAACGGGATCACACTGAGCAGTGACCCGGACGGGTGCTGATCCTGTCTGGATATGGATTGTACATTCTGAGTGCAGAGCACACGGAGGGACATTCACCGTGAACCTGGTCCACCAGTCAATGAGATCCTGGCTGGTCTGTGACCGCTTCATTGACGTGGCTCCAAATCCATAAATATTTCCTCACCGGATTTGACCGTGTAAAACAAAATCAGAAAATAATGATCACAGATGAAGAAAGAAGTCAGGAGGGTTTTTGTATCAGCGGGAGCAGTCTCTGGGAAGTTGCAGAAAAGATGATGTGATTCATCTCCTCAGTCCGCCAGTGTCCAACATGACAGCGGATTACCGGCTGACACCTGACGCCTTCCCTTTGCCTTTTCCAGTGGAGGTTTATTCAGTGATTACACATTACAACATGGCAGTATTCCCCGATCCACACCGTTTGCAGTTACAGATTGTCACAGAATGATCTCCAGCGAGAACAGAACACACTCGAGCTCCTGTGGCATCCCGTCGTAATGCCCCGGTTCTCAGTGAATCCTGCCGTCACTCTGTACACTCTCCCCGAAATAAAGATTCCTGCCGTATTTCCATTTAAGCTCGTTTATTGCAACATCATAGAACTGTTGCCTACTCGCCTCGCTCTGAACATTGAGCCACCAGCAGGGGTATTTACAACGTTTTCAATCATCGCTTGAGATTCACATTTTTAAGAATTTGTTTATTTCTGATTTGTGTTTATGCTCTATTATCCGATGAGTGAGAGTCCCGACACCCATCAGTCCTGTGATGTGTGAAAATTCAAACCTATTCTCCCTCCCACTCACCCGATGTTCCTCTCCACTGAACTGATTCTCGGCCGTTAACGCCAGGCTCACTCCGTGCACCCCTCCTTCCATCGCCTGCTCCAGCCTGTCCCGGTAGATATCCGTCAGCTGCAGCAGCTGGGAATCGTCCCAGCTTGCCAGGAGCTTGGTGATCACTGTGAAGGAAAATGGGGAAAATTAAAGACATTATCGAACACCTAATGGACCACAAATTTATCTCTGGAGCCTAAAGACAGGGATTCTGTGCAGCACGTCGCCAAACAGTATCGGAAATAGACACACAGAAGTGTTACAATTTGAAAGGACAGATCAGGGAAGGAATTTCACAGCGAAAGACAGGGCAGTGAGTAGTGAACTGAGGAACATGGATATAACCCCATGGATTTTAAGTGATTGAACGTGGTGTCACGTGGAGTTAAGGGTGTAAATAAATATTTGATACACTGGATTTTATAAATCCAAACGTGAGTAGAGACATACACAAGCTGCAGTAAGAATTCAACAGTTCAGGCAGCAACTATGGAAATATGTATGCAGTCGATGTTACGGGCCGAGACCCTTCGCAAAATGTCGAAACTTTATCTTTCCCATAGCTGATGTCTGGTCGCTGAGTTCATTTTGTATGTGGTGTTTAGAATTCCCGATTCTACAGATCTTCTCATCTCACAGTGAGTCAGGACCCTGTCAGGTGTGTGTGGGGTCTCACAGTCTGTCAGGACCCTGTCAGGGGTGTGTGGCATCTCACAGTGTGTCAGGACCCTGTCAGGGGCGTGTGGGGTCTCACTGTGTGTCAGGACCCTGTTAGGGGTGTGTGGGGTCTCACAGTGCGTCAGGACCCTGTCAGGGGTGTGTGGGGTCTCACAGTGTGTCAGGATCCTGTCAGGGGTGGGTGGGGTCTCACAGTGTGTCAGGACCCTGTCAGGGGTGTGTGGGGTCTCACAGTGTGTCAGGACAATGTCAGGGGTGTGTGGTGTCTCACAGTGTGTCAGGACCCTGTCAGGGGTGTGTGGGGTCTCACAGTGTGTCAGGACCCTGTCAGGTGTGTGTGGGGTCTCACAGTGTGTCAGGACACTGTCAGGGGTGTGTGGGGTCTCACAGTGTGTCAGGACCCTGTCAGGGGTGTGTGGGGTCTCACAGTGTGTCAGGACCCTGTCAGGTGTGTGTGGGGTCTCACAGTGTGTCAGGACACTGTCAGGTGAGTGTGGGGTCTCCATTCAATGTACTCGGTTGTGATAGGGAGCATTAGAAAACATTGATTGTGGACATATTTACTTTAGAGAATGTGATAGTGGTAGAAATGATGTTCTTCAATAATCGGGAAGTGTTTCTGCTTCATATTCAGAAAAGGGTGTGAGAATTTCACTGCTGTGTCTGTTCCCTTGGCAAACAACATGAGGAATAGTGATGAACAAGCTTGTAGTGATTTACCAAATCCATGTTGCTGGGAAAGTGTGGGGTTTCATTGAGCAGATGTGGACTGGAACAGCATTGACAGAAGTGACAGAGGCATGAGTAGTCTGTAAATTTCCTGATTGATCTATCTCTGGTCCCGAGTTTAAATTATCATCTTTGGGATTTGTTCTTGTAAATGAGAGACCCTAAACCAAGGTTCTGGCCGAGATTCCTTATATTTCTGTTGAGAGCTTCGAATAATCAGATAGGACATGGGCTGATGCAATATTAATAAGTTTTGTGATATTTGTCTTTCCTACGCTCTCTCCTCTGTTAAATATGCAGTTGAGTGATCCAACTCAGTCTGCGATGACGATGTCTTACAATCTCTTGAGCCCATGCACTGCCCCAGGCTCCATTTTCACAGAAATGTTGGGCTTATGGATGTAGTGAGCTTCCCATCCAGACGGTCACAATTTAACTAATTGCAATATTATTTATAGATATTTCCAGTCCTTTCCACCTTCCATGCCGCGATCCCACAACCCTCGGTTTCCCTGTCCTAATTCCCATCTCTCATCCTGCCTCAGCGTCCATCACACAACACCGGCAGACAGGAATCTCAGCTTCTGTGGACTGAGCTGAGGAATACGTCCCCCAGTCTCACCCTCTCTAACACTGTAGCAGTGTTTGCACTAGTGAGTGCAGATGTGAACACAGCGGGGTTCATCTGCTGCTCTGTGGTTGAACAGACCAGTTGGGATGTTACCTGCTTTTCTAATTAAAGTGACGCTATTATTACTATTCTGTGACTGGAACTTCAGTGGACGCCCAACTCTGAGAAAAGATAATCTGCGGGAACTGGGGGAGTTTAGAAAATGGTTCAGGATGAGGCTGTTCAGGAGGGGGCAGTGGATGGCAACAGAAGGTTTTGACTTATTGGTGTGAAGAAATATATATTTTTTCACCCCATCTCCAGATCGCCCCTTCTCCACTCAGACTCTGGTGGGGATCTGTAGTTGCAGGCCCCAGAACGGTGTGACCACTTTCCTCAAACTCGCCAGCTCTCTGCCTCTTTCCTCAAAATGTCCTTTGAAAACACTCCCTCTAGCAAACACGTTTCCCTGTGTCTCACTGTGTTCTCTGTCACATTTACCTGGTCAGATCCTGTTGGCTCAACAACTGAACCGCCCGACGCAAATTACAACTGTTGGTGGAAACAGAGGACAAGTTTCAACTTAATGAAATTTGCTTCAGCCTCATCTGGGTCATTGCGTACCGTTCTGATCACCCCACTACCGGAGGGATGTTGAGGCTTTAGAGAGGGAGCAGAAGAGGCTCATCGGGATGCTGCCTTGTTCAGAGGCCATGTGCTATCATGAGAGCCTGGATAAATTTGAAATGTTTTCTCTGGATCATCAGAGATTGAGGGAGCTCTGACAACTATCCGAAATTATGAGACTTAGATAGAGTGGGCAGAGAGAATCAGTCTCCTGGGTTTGAAATATCTGTTACTAGAGGGCGTGCAGTGAAGGTGAGCGGGGGTTGGATTAAGGGGGATGTGAGGGGTAGTTTTTTTTTATAAATCAGAGAGTTGTGGATGCCTGGAACACACTGCCTGGTAAGGTGGTAGAGACAAATTGTTAGAGACTTCTAAGAGACGTTTGGACAGGCACATGGATGTAAGGAAGATAGAGGCAGATGGACATGGTGAAGGAAGGAGAGATTAGAGTTTGGCTGTGTTTGATTTATTTCTTAGCTGTTTTGGCACAATATTATTTGTGTAATGGCCTGTTCCTGTGTTCTACTCTTCAATGTTCAATGCACATTCACTTACCTTTCAGCTCACTGAGAATCTTTAGTAAATGTTGAGCAGGAATTGGTCGATGGGAAGGATCACAACCTGTATGAATTTAAATAAATTGAGGAAATTATTTTTGTCAAATTGTAACATGTACCGTATTCAATCCGAATTTGAATTAATCTCTGATACTATCTCACCATATTCCTGTATTTCCTTCAGTATTTTGTCCAACTCTGGAACACCAATCCTCATTTTCACAAAGGTTTCCCACATCACCCTCCGGGCGCGGGAGCCTTTCTCCATCACCAGGCTCAGGAGGAGTTTAGAACTGTCCGCCCGCTCTCCCTTATCAGCGATTTTCTGTGAAGAGTAACGGTGAACATATTGGGAACTGACAGATTCACACAGAGAATGAGAAGTAAATGATGTGCTCTGTAACGGGATCACACTGAGCAGTGACCCGGACGGGTGCTGATCCTGTCTGGACATGGACTGTACATTCTGAGTGCAGAGCACACGGACGGACATTCACCATGAACCTGGTCCACCAGTCAATGAGATCCTGGCTGGTCTGTGACCGCTTCATTGACGTGGTACCAAATCCATAAATAATTCTTCACCAGATCTGACGGTGTAAAACAAAATCAGAAAATAACGATCACAGACGAAGAAAGAAAACAGGAGGGCTTTAATAACAGAGTGAGTTGCAGAGAAGTTTCAGAAAATATGATGTGATTCATCTCCTTAATCTGCCAGTGTCCAACATGACAGCAGATTACCGGCTGATACCTGATGCCTTTGCTTTGCCTTTTCCAGTGGAGGTTTATTCAGTGATTACACATTACAACATGGCAGTGTTCCCCGATCCACACTGTTCGCAGTTACGGATTGAAACACTATCATCTCCACTCAGAACAGAACACATTCAAGCTCTTGTGACACCCACAGATGATGTCCCATTTCTCAATGTCATCCTGCCATCATGCTGCACGTTCTTCCCAAACCGAAACTTCCTGTAATATTTCAATTTAATACTGTAAGCCCACACAACTCAACTCACTCTGAACATTGAGCAGCCACCCACCAGTCCGCTGGGTCTTTTCACCCCTTTCTATCACTGGTTCAGATTCACATGTCTGAGATTGTATGTAGAGCATTTATTTCCCAGTTGTTCCTTTATCTAATATAATATCTGATGAGTCAGAGTTCCGGCACCCATCAATCCTGTGATTTGCAAAAATTCAAACCCATTCTCCCTCCCACTCACCCGATGTTCCTGTACACTGAACTGATTCTCGGCCGTTAACGCCAGGCTCACTCCGTGCACCCCTCCTTCCATCGCCTGCTCCAGCCTGTCCCGGTAGATATCCGTCAACTGCAGCAGCTGGGAATCGTCACAGATTGCCAGGAGCTTGGTGATCACTGAGCCCGGACCTGTGAAGGAAAATAATTAGGAGCATTAAAGAAATTTCAACACCATACTGGGTGGTAACTTTCTCTCTGGAACCTGAAGATCACAACAGAACACAGTCCGGGGGGTCACGTGATGACGTATGATCGAGACGCGGGAAACCAGCTCCCATAAAAAATCAGTAAATTAATGTTTACGTGAAGAAAAGTTAGTAAATACTTTCTAAAAGTTACTTATAGACTACTCCGGATTGTTTCAAACTGTGTCTCACAAACAGAAGATGAAGAAAACTACTACCGTGAAGACAACGCAAGTTGGAACAGAATCAAGGGCCGCTGCTGCCAGAGAACGGGGGCTCAGGTACATTTCACCTGCGGTGATCCAGAACAGGAAACTGCGGCAACATCGCCCATTTCCAAAGAAAAAGACCAACAAGAACTGCGCAAACGCGAAGGAAGGAGCATGCGCAAACGCGAGCAACTCGATCTACAAATCCCAGTTACGATTGAAACCGGAAGTGAAAGTGAATCTGCGGCAGATTCAGATTCTCTGGATAAATCAGACAAAGATGGAGGTAAGTTTTTCTAGAAGTATAGAAAAAACTTTGATGCAAATAATGCGTAATAATGTGGATAAAATAGAACAGAACATTACCCCCCTCTGGCAATCGCCATGATTACACACGTGAATCCCGTAGCAATCGATCCAAAGCTCCCCCGCGACATTGAAAAGTATATATATGAGAAGAAAAAAAAGAAAAAATACTACTCGCAGTTAATATTTCTCAAATTTTGCCTTTCTCCCCCTGTATCATCCTTAAATGTCCATCAATTCCATTCACTGTCTCTGTCTTCATCTTTAATCCATTATACTTGCAAATCTTTATGTGTAGTTAGCGAATAACTAGTAGTTTTTGTGCAAATTCCTCCGCTTCTCGATAATCGGTAAAAAATCTTTTTCCATCCTCCAAAGAAATTATCAGTGTTGCTGGGTGACGCATTATGAATTTATAACCCTTTTCCCATAAAGCTTTTCTCACTGAGTCAAATTCCTTCTTTCTCATCAAAAGGTTATAACGTATATCAGGATAGAAAAGAACTGCTTTCCTTTCTATCATCAATGTCCCTTTACTCTTTCTGGCACATTGGGCAGCCGCCTTCAGGATCTTTTCTTTATCTTAGTATCTTAAGCATTTTATCAAAATGGGTTGCAGATTTTGATCAGCTTGAGGTCTTGATCTTAATGCTCTATGAGCCCTTTCAATTTCAATTAGAGTTTCTTCTTCCATTTCCAAGCTTTCAGGGATCCATATTTGAAAAAAACTTTATTGGATCTTCTCCTTCGATATCTTCTTTAAGTCCAACAATCTTAATATTGTTTCATCTGCTAAAATTTTCAAGCTTATCCACTTTTTCCAACAATTGTTTTCTTTCTAATGTCCAAGCAGAGATATTATCTTCCGTTTTATTCATTCTTTCAACCATGAGACTTAGATAGAGTGGGCAGAGAGAATCAGCCTCCTGGGTTTGAAATATCTGTTACTAGAGGGCGTGCAGTGAAGGTGAGCGGGGGTTGGATTAAGGGGGATGTGAGGGGTAGTTTTTTTTTTAAATCAGAGAGTCGTGGATGCCTGGAACATACTGCCTGGTAAGGTGGTAGAGACAAATTGTTAGAGACTTCTAAGAGACGTTTGGACAGGCACATTGATGTAAGGAAGATGGAGGCAGATGGACATGGTGAAGGAAGGAGAGATTAGAGTTTGGCTGTGTTTGATTTATTTCTTAGCTGTTTCGGCACAATATTATTTGCCTAATGGCCTGTTCCTGTGTTATACTCTTCAATGTTCAATGCACGTTCACTTACCTTTCAGCTCGCTGAGAACCTTTAGTAAAAGTTGAGCGGAAATTGGTTGATGGGAAGAATCACAACCTGTTTGAATTTAAACAAATTGAGGAAATCATTTTTGTCAAATTGTAACATGTACCGTATTCAATCCGAATTTGAATTAATCTCTGATACTATCTCACCATATTCCTGTATTTCCTTCAGTATTTTGTCCAACTCTGGAACACCAATCCAGATTTTCACAAAGGTTTCCCACATCACCCTCCGGGCGCGGGAGCCTTTCTCCATCACCAGGCTCAGGAGGAGTTTAGAACTGTCCGCCAGCTCTCCCTTATCAGCGAGATCGGAGATTTTCTGTGAAGAGTAACGGTGAACATATTGGGGACTGACAGATTCACACAGAGAATGAGAAGTAAATGATGTGCTCTGCAACAGGATCATACTGAGCAGTCACCCGGACGGGTGCTGATCCTGTCTGGACATGGACTGTACATTCTGAGTGCAGAGCACACGGAGGGATATTCACCGGGAACCTGGTCCACCAGTCAATGAGATCTTGGCTGGTCTGTGACAGGTTCATTGATGTGGCTCCAAATCCATAAATAGTTCCTCACCGGATTTGTCCGTGTAAAACAGTAATCAGAAAATAACGATCACAGACGAAGAAAGAAAACAGGAGGGCTTTAATAACAGAGTGAGTTGCAGAGAAGTTTCAGAAAATATGATGTGATTCATCTCCTTAATCTGCCAGTGTCCAACATGACAGCAGATTACCGGCTGACACCTGATGCCTTTGCTTTGCCTTTTCCAGTGGAGGTTTATTCAGTGATTACACATTACAACATGGCAGTATTCCCCGATCCACACTGTTTGCAGTTACAGATTGTAACGGAATCATCTCCACCCAGAACAGAACACATTCAAGCTCCTGTGGCACCCACAGATGATGTCCCAGTTCTCACTGTCATCCTGCCATCATGCTGCACGTTCTTCCCAAACCAAAACTTCCTGTAATATTTCAATTTAATACTGTAAGCCCACACAACTCAACTCACTCTGAACATTGAGGGGATACCCACCATTCCGCGGGGTCTTTTCACCCCTTTCTATCACTGGTTCAGATTCACATGTCTGGGATTGTATGTACAGTATTTATTTCCCAGTTGTTCCTTTATCTAATATAATATCTGATGAGTCAGAGTTCCGGCACCCATCAGTCCTGTGATTTGCAAAAATTCAAACTCATTCTCTCTCCCACTCACCCGATGTTCCTGTACACTGAACTGATTCTTGGCCATTAACGCCAGGTTCACTCCGTGCACCCCTCCTTCCATCGCCTGCTCCAGCCTGTCCCGGTAGATATCCGTCAACCGCAGCAGCTGGGAATCGTCACAGCTTGCCAGGAGCTTGGTGATCACTGAGCTCGGACCTGTGAAGGAAAATAATTAGGAGCATTAAAGAAATTTCAACACCATACTGGGTAGTAACTTTCTCTCTGGAACCTGAAGATCACAACAAAACACGGTCCGGGGGGGGGGGGGGGGGGGGGGAGACACGTGATGACGTAGGATCGAGACGCGGGAAACCAGCTCTCCCGTAAAAAATCAGTAAATTAATGTTTACGTGAAGAAAAGTTAGTAAATACTTTCTAAAAGTTACATAAACTACTCCGGATTGTTTCAAACTGTGTCTCACAAACAGAAGATGAAGAAAACTACTACCGTGAAGACAACACAAGTTGGAACTGAATCAAGGGCCGCTGCTGCCAGAGAACCGGGGCTCAGGTACATTTCACCTGCGGTGATACAGAACAGGAAATTGCGGCAACATCGCCCATTTCCAAAGAAAAAGACCAAGAACTGCGCAAACGCGAAGGAAGGAGCATGCGCAAACGCGAGCACTTGAACCACAAATCCCAGTACCGATTGAAACCGGAAGTGAAAGTGAATCTGCGGCAGATTCAGATTCTCTGGATAAATCAGACGAAGATGGAGGTAAAAGTTTTTCTGGAAATATAGAAAAAACTTTGAGGCAAATAATCTGTAAATTAGAAAAAAATTAAACGCATTAAAAGAAATCAAAAAAAGATAAATATGGAGATTATTTTTGATAAAATGATAAAAAGACAGGACAAAATGGAAAAGAGAATTATAGACTTGGAAGCCACAATGGAAGACATGGTTGAAAGAATAAATAAAACGGAAGATAATATCTCTGCCTGGACATTAGAAAGAAAACAATTGTTGGAAAAAGTGGATAAGCTAGAAATTTTTAGCTGACGAAACATTATTAATATTGTTGGACTTAAAGAAGATATAGAAGAAGAGGATCCAATAATTTTTTTCAAAAATGGATCTCTGAAAACTTGGAAATGGAAGAAGAAACTCCAATTGAAATTGAAAGGGCTCATAGAGCCTTAAGGTCAAGACCTTAAACTGATCAAAATCCATGATCGATTTTGATAAAATGCTTAAGATACCAAGATAAAGAAAAGATCCTGAAGGCGGCTGCCCAATGTGCCAGAAAGAGTAAAGGGACATTGGTGATAGAAGGGAAAGCAGTTCTTTTCTATCCTGATATGTTATGACCTTTTGAAGGGAAAGAAGGAATTTAACCCTGTGAAAAAAGTTTTATGCGAAAAGGGTTATAAATTCATAATGCGTCACCCATCAACACTGAAATTTTTTTTGGAGGATGGAAAAATATTTTTTACCGATTATCGAGAAGCGGAGGAATTCGCACGAAAACTCCTAGTTATTCGCTAACTACACATAGAGGTTTCCAAGTGTAATGGATTAAAGATGAAGACAGAGACAGTGAATGGAATTGATGGACATTTAAGGATGATACAAAATAAGGATAGCCAAAATTTGAGAAATATTAATTGCGAGTAGTATTTTTTCTTTTTTTTTTCTTCTCATATATATACTTTTTTTGTCATGGGGGAGCTGGAGGAACTTTGGATCGATTGCTACGGGATTCACGTGTGTAATCATGGCGATTGCCATGACCCGTACAACAGATAGGGGTAATGTTGTGTTCTTTTTTATCCACAACATTAGTAGGGGGGTATTTTGTTTTTTTACTTTATAATCTATTTTTCTTCTATTTCTTTTGGCCTGGATGATCAGTGGGGCGCACATAGCAACATGGAGAATTTTTAAAAAGATTCTCCAAGGTACCACGAAAGTTGAAAGATTAGGTATTGTTATAGATTGGAGTAACCCAATTAAAAATAACGACTAATTTACAAAATTTTCAAAGTTTTAATGTTAATGGGCATAATGGACCGGTGAAAAGAAAAAGAATCTTAACACACATTAAAAAAATGAAAATAGATATACCTTTTTTACAAGAAACACACTTAATAGAGAAAGAACATCAGAAATTAAAAAGAGATTGGGTTGGAAATGTTATTGCAGCTTCATTTAACTCATAGGGGAGAAGAGCTGCAATTTTGGTTAATAAAAATTTACCAATTAAAATACAAAATGTATTAATTGATTCGGCGGGGTGATATTTAATTATACATTGTCAATTTTTTTCAAGAACTATGGACTCTTATGAATATTTATGCACCACATGAAAATGATGTAAAATTTATACGAGGTCTGTTTGAATTTGGTTAACGCACATGACAAAATATTAATAGGTGGAGATTTTAACTTTTGTCTAGGTCTAGTTTTAGATAGATCAACAATGGTTGTCACAAAATCAAAAGTAGCAAAATTAACTTTAATATTGATGAAAGATTGATATATGGAGAAGAATTAACACAAAAGTAAGAGATTATTCATTTCATTCAAATAGACATAAAACTTATTCAAGAATAGATTTTTTCCTATTAACGAATATTCAAGACAGAGTGAAAAATATGGAATATAAAGCAAGAATATTGTCAGATCATTGATAATGACAATGATAATGATAGATAAAGAGGAATCAATTTATAGATGGAGATTTAATTCAATATTAATAAAACATCAAGATTTTTGTGATTTTATGAAAAAGCAGATTGAGTTTTTTTTAGATACAAATTCACATTCAGTTGATTATAAATTTATATTGTGGGAAGCAATGAAGGCATATTTGAGAGGTCAGATAATAAGATACTAATAAAATTAAGAAGGAATATATGATAGAAATTGATCAATTGGAAAAAGAGTTTTCAAAATTAGAATAAGAATCTCAAAGATATATGACAGAAGAAAAACGAAGACAACTTGTTAATAAGAAGTTACAATAAAATACACTTTAGATATATCGAACAGAAAAAGCAATTATGAGAGCAAAACAGAGATATTATGAACTAGGTGACAGATCACATAAGGTTCTTGCTTGGCAGTTAAAAACAGACCAGACTTCTAAAACGATAAATGCAATTCGAACAACAGTAAATAAAATTACTTATAAACCTTTAGAAATTAATGAAACCTTTAAGAATTTTTATTCTGAACTGTATAAATCAGAACCACAAAATGATAATGTCAAGATAGAAAGGTTTTTATCACAAATAGCTCTTACAAAATTGAATTCGGAAGAACAGAAGGGATTAGATATGCCTTTTACATTAGAAGAGGTCGAAGAAGCTCAATGATCATTTCAAAGTAATAAAGCCCCAGGAGAAGATGGTTTTCCGCCTGAATTTTATAAAAAGTTTAAATATTTATTCATTCCTCCTTTTATGGAGTTAATACACCAAGTGGAAAGAATGCTTAAACTTCCAGAATCTTTTTCAACAGCTATTTTAATAGTATTGCCAAAAAAGATAGAGATCTTTTAAAGCCAACATCATATAGACCTATTTCCTTGTTAAACACTGACTATAAAATAATAGCAAAAATCTTACCTAACAGATTATCTAAATACTTACCAAAATTAATACACATGGATCAAACAGGATTTATTAAAAATAGACAATCGGCAGATAATGTAACTCAGTTATTTAGCATAATTCATTTGGAACAAAAGGGGGAGGAAATGAGTGTGGCAGTTGCTTTAGATGCAGAAAAAGCATTTGATAGATTGGAATGGGATTTTTTATTTAAGGTATTGGAAAAATATGGATTAGGAGTATCCTTTATAAAATGGATTAAAACATTAAATACTAATCCCAAAGCTAAAGTAGTGACAAATGGTCAAATGTCAACACCATTTCAGTTAACAAGGTCAACTAGGCAAGGTTGTCCATTATCACCTGCTTTATTTGTGTTGGCGATAGAACCATTAGCTGAATTAATTAGAATGGACCCAGATATTAAGAGTTTCAGAATTAACCAGGAGGAATACAAGATTAACTTATTTGCTGATGATGTTCTGTTTTATTTAACAAACCCATTGTACTCGTTGCGTAAATTATCCTCTAGATTAGAAGAATATGGAAAAATACCAGGCTACAAATTAAATTGGGATAAAAGTGAAATTTTACCTCTTACTGAAGGAGACTATAGTCAATGTCGATTAATAACTCAATTTAGATGGCCGATAAACAGGATAAAATATTTAGGTATAAGAGCTGATAATGATATAAAGAACATATAAATTAAATTATTTACCATTATTGAAGAAAATTCAAGAAGATCTTGATAAATGGATGATATTACCAATAAAATTAGTAGGTAGAGTAAATACCATAAAAATGAATATATTCCCTAGATTACAATACTTATTTCAATCACTACCAATACAATTACCCCAGAAGTTTTTTCAAGAGTTAAATAAATATGTGACGAAGTTCCTTTGGAAAGGTAAGATGTCAAGAATATCGTTGGAAATTTGATCTAGGAGGGTTACAACTTCCAAATTTTATTATAAAGCAAATCAACTTAGATTTATTGCATCTTTTTTTGAGAAAGATAGACTGGCATGGATTAGAATAGAACTGGATTAAATGGGAAAAAAAAAACCATAGGATTTTATATATAAATGGGAATCTAAATGGATACGGGAAAAGAAAGAATCTCCTATGTTAAAACATTTGATTGATTTCTGGAATAAGATAAATGTTGATGATGAGATAAAGAACTCTTTATTAGCAAAGAGATCTTTAATTCAAAATAGACTTATTCCTTTTACAATGGATAATCAAGTTTTATATAATTGGTTTCAGAAAGGGATTAGATATATAGAAGATTGTTTTGAAGGAGGTATATTAATGTCATTTGATCAATTAAAGAATAAATATAAAATATCAAACAACACTCTTTTATGTTACTTCCAATTAAGGGCTTATTCAAGAGAAAAATTGGGTCAAACAAAGTTATTGCCGAAATCTAATGAAATAGACACATTAATTCAAAAAGGAAAAACTAAAAAAAATATTTCTTGTATGGATAGTTTGATTCAAAAACAGGCAATTAAACAAGGAATCCATAAGTCAAGACAAAAATGGGAAATTGAATTGAATATTAAAATTGAAGAAACAAATTGGTCAAGACTATGTCTTGATATTTAGACAAATACAATAAATGGCCGGTTAAGATTAGTGCAATATAATTTTTTACATTAATTATATATTACACCACAAAAAATAAATAAATTAAACCCAAATTTATCTGAACAGTTTTACCGATGTAACCAAGAAATTGGTACTTTTTTACATTCTACTTGGTCTTGTTCTAAAATTCAACCTTTTTGAACAAATTTAAGAGTTTTACTGGAACAAATTATTGGAAGACAACTTCCACATAACCCAATATTATTTTTATTCGGTGATATTGAAGGGATAAAACCGAAACCCAAATTGAATAAATATCAGAAAGAATTCATAAAAATTGCACTGTCAGTAGCCAAAAAGGCTATTGCAGTTACTTGGAAATTGGATTCATACTTAAGTATAGATCGTTGGAAGAATGAAATTTCCATCTGTATACCACTTGAAAAAGTTACTTATAATTTAAGAGATAAATATGAAGCATTTTTGAAAATTTGGCGCCCTTATTTACAAAAGACAAGATTAAATATATATAGGTGCTCCGAAGATAAAATAATTGGTTATTTGGGGAAAGAAATAAATATATGTACTAAAGTTACTATGAACTCCGGGGAGCATGTGGGGATGTTCCGATATCCAGGCATTCTTTCTTTCTTTTTTTTCTTTTTCTTTTCTTCTATAGGGATGTTAGGGGGAGGGGTTAAGGGGAGGGGGGGAAGGGTAGATATTTTTTTTTCTTTCTGTAATCATTTGAAAACTCAATATTTTTTTAAAAAAACAAAACACAGTCCGAGATATATATATGGGAGAATGGGTTTGGGCCGGAGGGTAGGAGGTGTAGGAGGTGGTATAGATCCATCTGTTGAAGTCTGCTCTTTCGTGTCCCCAGGAAAATACCTCCCTGTTTTGAAAGGACTCTGCTTATTGCTGAGAATATAGTAACCCATCACCATCACTCTCCTGGTACTGCCCATCAACACCGCTTGGCTCTGGGTTACTGTCTGCCTGCCTGGTCAACCCCTTCCTCAGCAAATCTCTGGGATTTCTCACAAAATGCTGCAGGTACTCAGCAGGTCAGGCAACATCTATGGAGGAGAATAAACAATCAACGTTTCAGGCCAAGGACCTTCATCGGACTGGAAATGAGGGGACAGAAATTCGAGATATTGTCACATTACTTTCTATGCCTTGTGGTCCTGATTTGAAATGTTGACTGTTTATTCCTCTCCATGGATGCTGCCTGACCTGCTGAATTCTGCCAATATTTTGTGTGTCTTTTTGTTGGCCGAAACTTTCAGCATTTGCAGAATGTCTTGTCTTCTGGAGTAACTCGCTATTTTAATGTGCATCACAATCTGTTAGAGGAGCAGGAGCAGACGGTAACTGTACTCCTTCCACGTGTGACTGTGTTTTCCCTAGAGATGTCAACTCTCTCTCTCATCTCTCTAGTCAGTTTTCGCAAATATTTGAAGAATTGCCATTATTGAATTAAACCCAGACGGAGAATCCGCTGAGTATTTATAAATTAAAATACTTCGCCAACATACCCGTGTCCTTTCCTGGTGTTGACGTCACTGGAGCTCCTCCACTGCTCGAACCTTGACCCATTTTATGGACAGGAGTTTTCAGTTTTTGCTGCTCTGTAACAGAAAATAACAGGAGGGTCAAACATTATTGGGGTTTAAAACAGAACACTGTTTTGTTTTTAAACTGAGGTGAACACTTCCAAACATCTTGGGCCGATCCACTGAACAAGTGTCATGGCCGGATCCACCTGCGCCCATCCACCCACAGTCACACAATGTCCATTTCCGATCTCTCCATGCATTGTACACTGGACCAGGATTCTCCAGGGTATCTACTCGCTGTATTGCAGGCAATTCCCTTTTAGGAACCAATCTTGTGTCCTGGACCGGGAGTGATGAGCCTCCGGAATGGCAAGCCAGGTTGAGCAGACAGCACCCACTGCTTTGGTCCTCCTACCACTGGTGGCGCTGCGGTGCGCAATGGACAAGTGTTCCAGCAGTGTGGGCAGAATCATTTCTGCTGACGATGAGACTTCTATTCCTCTCGTCACTGGATTATACAGATTTCTCAGTCACAACTGATTCTCACCGTCTCCTTTCAGGTTAATATCGTCTGGCATTGACACCAATGGCAATATATGATTTGTGTCTTTTCAGAAACACTCAGACAACCTGAACAATGCAATCTCACACATAGCACCGTGACATCTTGTCCTGAACCACTATAATTTTTCCGGCAGGACTTTAAAACTATTATTAGCACCAAAACTTGGTTAAGATTTCTTTGAGCTTATCACCTGGCTATTATCAGATAGTTAGTTATATGACACCTTGTTAAACACAATGTAGACACGCCATACATCCGAAACAGTCAGTTCGGAAAAATTGTCAATATAATTAAAACAGAATGATGGAATTATTCAACAAGATGAGAGTATGTTAATATTTCATGTGGAGGACCCTGTATCAGAGCCGAGCCTGTGTGCAGGAGCCATGTATCTGTTCTCTATCAGCATTGTATTCTGCGTTGTGTATTTATGATGCTTTTTTATGGTAACAAGTCGCATCAGTGGGGGTGTGATAAATGCAAAGGGAAACAGTTACATAGTTTGCTTTTTCCATGCAGTACACAGCTGGGGACTGACCGATGTCATATATTTTGTTACTATTAACTCAAATACGATGAATTTATGTTTGGGTACAGTTCAGTTTTATCATTTCAAGATTGTATGTTTACTGATTGCTAATAAAGGATGGACTACATATCACCGACTTTTGTAACAATCATTATTGGAGTTGAGGGAGCATCATGCAAGTGCAACAAATCCACGGGGGGGTCGCCAGCAATGGCAAATTAGCTTGGTTAAATTTCACCGCTACGTTCTCAACAAATGTTTCTCAACCTGCCGATCATTGAAATATTCTGAGATACTGAGTATTTTGCTTCAGTTTTCACCAGTGAAAAGGACCTTGGCAATTGTGGGGATGTCTTACAGTGGACTGAAACACATGAGTGTATGAACTATAAGAAAGAGCATGTGCTGGATCTTTTGCGAGGTATTCAGTTAGATAAGTCACCGGGACTGAACGAGATATACTCCATGCTACTGTAGGAATCGAGGGAGGAGATTGCTAAGCCTCTGACGATGATCGTTGCATCAGCAATTAGGTGGGGAGAAGTACCGGAGGATTGGAAGTTTGCAAACGTTGCTCTTTTGTTCGAGAAATGGAGTAGAGATAACTCAAGAAATTATAGACCAGTGAGTCTTACTTCAGTGGTGGGCCAAATTTAGAGAAGATCCTGAGAGGCAGGGTTTATGAGCATTTGGAGAGACATAATCTGATTAGGGATAGTCAGCCTGGCTTTGCTGAGGACAGGTCATGCCTTATGAATCTGATTGAATTCTTTGAGGATGTAACAAAACACACTGATGAAGGTATAGCAGTGGAAGTACTGTATATGGATTTCAGTAAGAGGTTAGCAAAGGTTCCCCATGGAAAGCTCATTCAGAAAATAATGAGGGATGGGATCCAAGGAGACCTTGCTTTGTGGATCCAGAATTGGCTTGCCCACAGAAGGTGAAGGTAGGTTGTAGATGGTTCGTATTCTCCATGGATGATGGTGACTAACAGCGCTCCACTGGGATCTGTTCTAAGACCTTGATCAGACTCTGTTTGGGAGTACTGTGTTCAATTCTGGTCACCTCACTACAGGAAACAATATGGATGCTATCGAGAGAGCGCAAAGGAGATTGACAAGGATGTTGCCTGGATTGGGGAGCATGCCTGATGAGAATAGGTTGAGTAAACTTGGCCTTTTCTCCTTGAAGCGATGGAGGATGAGAGGTGAACTGACAGAGGTGTTTAAGATGAGAGGCTTTGCTTGTGTCGATAGCCAGAGGCTTTTTCCTCCAGGGTTGGAATGGCTAACAAGAGGGAGCATGATATTAAGCTGTTTGGAAGTAGGTACAAGGGGGATGTCAGGGGTAAGTTTTTCACACAGAGAGGGATGGGTGTGTGGAATGCACTGGCAGTGACGGTGGTCGTGGTGGATAAAATTCGGTCTTATAAAAGACTCTTAGACAGGTACACGGTGATTAAAGGTCTATGCTGCAAGGAAATTGTAGTCAATCTCTAGAGTAGGTTACACAATTGACACAATATTGCGGGATGAATGGCCTATAACGTGCTTTAGATTTCTATGTTATATCATCTTTACATTTACCTACCGAGCTGCCAAGATGATCATCGCTAATCAAATCTCACAGAGATTTCTCAGATCCTGTTGAATTTATTCCCAAGTGCACAAGTACGGGAAGGTGCAGGTACAGAGAAACACTGACTTGTGGCAGCATCACAGGCAAGTACATTCAGATAACACACAGAACAGCAATTATACAATTCTGTGTCACTAACAATATGAGCATACAGTCTCCCACTGTTTGCCCACCGAAGAGGTGAATATCTCTGCTTGCCACCACTGTGGGCTCAGACGTTTCCATAGACGAGCCCCTCATTTCTTTTTCCCGCTGTCAATGGGCTCCTTCCCGCATCCTGCTCCTTGATCCCAAACCGGGGCAAACAACCTCTCAGACTCCATCCTACTCAACCCCTCACACCATATTTATCCTCTCAGTTAATTCACCCTCCCTCCTCCTCCTGCTGGGTTCCCTCCCTCCCCAGGGAGATGGCAGCAATCCAGTGGGCCGAGTGGTCTCCTCATACCTCTCAACGATACATCAGACACCAACCGAAGGAGAAGGTTCTTAAAATCCCCCAGCTTCCCTCAGAGGGATATTGAAATAATTCAAAAAGTGGGGCATTTACTTTGAGATTTGTTCGCTTTGACAAATTTGTTCATGGCGGGAGTATGCGATGACCTCAGCGAGGGTAATGACCTCTTGGATGGTCCATCTCTGTTATTGGGTGTAACCAGTGACTGACATCGCTTCGGACCAATGGGAAGAGTGTAACTCCTCTGTAGACTGTGGGGTGGGGTGGATGATTGATGGAATTGTTACCTTAGATGGTAATGTTCAACCGTCTGTTGAAGGCTGTTCTTTCTAGTCCCCGGGAATATACCTCTCTGTTTGCAAAATACTCTGCCAATTCCTGGGAATATAGTAACCATCACCAACACTCTCCTGGTACTGCCCATCACTACCGCTTTGCTCTGCGCTACTGTCTGCCTGCCTGGTAATCCCCTTCCTCAGCAAATCTCTGGAATATCTCACAAAATGCTGGAGGTACTCAGCAGGTCAGGCAGCGTCTATGGAGGAGAATAAACAATCAACGTTTCAGGCCAAGGCCCTTCATCGGACTGGAAATGAGGGGACAGAAATTCTAGATACTGTTACATTACTTTCTATTCCCCGTGGTCCTGATCCAAAACATCATACGTTTATTCTTCTCCATGGATGCTGCCTGACCTGCTGAGTTCAGCCAATATTTTGTGTCTTTGTGTTGCCCAAAACTGTCATCATCCAGAGAATGTCTTGTCTTCCGGAGTAACTCGCTATTTTAATGTGCATCACAATCTGTCGGAGGAGCAGGAACAGACGGTAAATATACTCCTTCCACGTGCGACTGTGTTTCCCCAGAGATGTTACCTCTCTCTCTCATCTCTCTGCTCAGTTCTCACAAATATTTTGAGAATTGCCATTATTGAATTAAACCCAGACGGAGAATCCGCACAGGATTTATAAATTAAAATAGTTCGCCAACGTACCCGTGTCCTTTCCCGATCCTGACGCCACTGGAACTCCTCCACTGCTCGAACCTTGATCCATTTTGTGGACAGGAGTTTTCAGTTTTTGCTGCCCTGTAACAAAAAATAACAGGAGGGTCAAACATTAATTGGGGTTTAAAGCAGAATACTGTTTTGTTTTTAAACTGAGGTGAACACTTCCAAGAATCTTGGGCCCATCCACTGAACACGTGTCATGGCCGGATCCACCTGCACCCGTCCACCCACAGTCACACAATGTCCATTTCCGCTCTCCATGGATTGTATACTGGACCAGGATTCTCCAGGGTATCTACTCGCTGTATTGCAGGCAATTCCCTTTTTGGAACCAATCTTAAGATATTAAGATATTAAGGGTTTCAGAGTTAACCAGGAGGAATACAAGATTAACATTTGCTGATGATGTTCTGTTTTATTTAACAAACCCATTGTACTCGTTGCATAAATTATCCTCTGGATTAGAAGAATATGGGAAAATATCAGGCTGCAAACTAAATTGGGATAAAAGTGAAATTTTACCTCTTACTGAAGGAGATTATAGTCAATGTCGATAAATAACTCAATTTAGATGGCCAATAAATGGTATAAAATATTTAGGTATCAGAGTTGATAATGATATAAAGAACATACAAATTAAATTATTTACCATTATTGAAAAAAAATCAAGAAGATCTTGATAAATGGATGATATTACCAATAACATTAGTAGGTAGAGTAAATACCATAAAAATGAACATATTCCCTCGATTACAATACTTATTCCAATCACTACCAATACAACTTCCCCAGAAGATTTTTCAAATAAATATGTGAGGAAGTTCCTTTGGAAAGGTAAGATGTCAAGAATATCATTGGAAAAATTGACATGGAAATTTGATCTAGGAGGGTTACAACTTCCAAATTTTAAGAATTATTATAAAGCAAATCAACTTAGATTTATTGCATTTGTTTTTGAGAAAGATAGACCGGCGTGGATTAGAATACAACCAGATAAAATAGGAGAAAATACACCAGAAGATTTTATATATAAATGGGAATCTAAATGGATACGGGAAAAGAAAGTATCTTATATATATAAACATTTGATTGATTTCTGGAATAAGATAAATGTTGATGATGAGATATAGAAATCTTTATTAGCAAAGAGATCTTTAATTCAAAATAGACATTTCTTTAACAATGGTAATCAACTTTTATATAATTGATTTCAGAAAGGGATTAGATATATAGGAGATTGTTTTGAAGGAGGTATATTAATGTCATTTGATCAATTAAAGAATAAATGTAAAATATCAAACAACACTCTTTTTTGTTACTTCCAATTACGGGCTTATTTAAGAGAAAAATTGGGTTCAAAAACAGGCAATTAAACAAGGAATCCATAAGTCAAGACAAAAATGGGAAATTGACTTGAATATTATATATTACACCACAAAAAAATAAATTAATTAAACCCAAATTTATCTGATCAGTGTTTCCGATGTAACCAAAAAATTGGTACTTTCTGACATTCTACTTGGTCTTGTTCTAAAATTCAACCTTTTTGAACAAATTTAAGAGTTTTACTGGAACAAATTATTCGAACACAACTTCCACATAACCCAATATTATTTTTATTCGGCGATATTGAAGGGATAAAACCAAAACACAAATTGAATAAATATCAGAAAGAATTCATAAAAATTGCACTGGCAGTAGCCAAAAAGTCTATTGTAGTTACTTGGAAATCGGATTCATACTTAAGTATAGATTGTTGGAAGAATCAAATTTCCAGCTGTATTCCACTTGAAAAAATTACTTATAGTTTAAGAGATATATATGAAACATTTTTGAAAATTTGGCACCTTTATTAACAAAAGACAGGATTAAATATATAGGTGCTCCGAAGATAAAATAATTGGTTATTTGGGGAAAGAAATTTATATATATATATATATACTAAAGTTATTATGAACTCCGTGGAGCATGTGGGGATCTTCTGATATCCAGGCATTCTTTTCTTTCTTTCTTTCTTTCTTTTTTCTTCTTTTTCTTTTTTCATTTCTTGGATAGGGTGCAGAATTGGACAGAGAAGTGGCAGATGGAGTTCAATACTGATAAGCATGAAGCGGTTCATTTCGGTCAGATTCCATGAAAATATAATATTAATGGTAATACTCCTGTCAATCTGGAGGATCAGTGAGATCTTGGGGCTAGTGTTGATAGAACACTCAAAGCTGATGCACATGTTGACAGTGTTGATAAGAAAGCATATGGTGTGTTGACATTTATCAGTCACGGAATTGAGTTCAAGAGCGTGAGGTAATGTTACAGCTATACAAGACCTTCATTAGATCCCACTTGGGAGTACTGTGTTCAGTTCTGGTCACCTCACTACAGGAAACGATATGGCTGCTATAGAGGGAGCACAGAGGAGATTTACAAGGACTTCCTTTGGATCCAGAATAACAATCATTTTGTTCTCCTTTACACTTGTAAACAATCTTGAATCTTGAACCTTGGGGATAATCCCACGACCAACCACGTTATCTATGCTCCTACTTGATTTCATAAACTCCTACAATGTCACCCTCATTCTCCTGTGGAATAAAGATCCAGCTCAGCCAACCTCTGCCTATGACTCGGCCCTCTAGTCCAGGCAACGTCTTCAGCAATCTCGTCTGCACCCGATCCAACTTGATAGTATTTTTCCTACAGCAGGGTCAACACAACTGTACAGAATACTCTGTGTCGCCACACCAACAATATAACGCCCGAAATCCAGAACTCAATGCCCGAACTGATGAAGGCCAGCATGATTAAATCCTTCTTTTCCACCCTCTATACTTGCACGTCCACTTTCAGTGACTGTACTCTTGTCCTCCCAGGTCGCTCTGTTCCACAACACTTGGTGCCCTCCCATTCACTATACCAGTCCCACCTCGTTTGACTGTCCACAATGCACCATCGCTCTCCTGTCCAAGTTGAAAACCATTTGGCATTGCTCAGCCCATCTCCATAACTGACCAAGATGCCTTTGAAATTCATTGTCACCTGTTGCGTGATAAGCCAGTCTCCTGAATTTAGTCTCCCTGTATGCACATGACTGTGTCGCCACCCACAGCTCTCATCTGCTAATTAAGTTTGTCGATAGCACCGCATAGATTGGCCTCCTCTCAAGCAATAATGAGGTGGCCTAAAGGCAACAGGTCATCCCCACTTCTAGAACCACCCCGCTATAAACTGCAGTGTGAGGAGTTCTCATAATTTCGCCCTCTCCCAGCAGCTACCTACCGAAATGTCGTAACGGGTAGACAGATAGTGTCGATCCCGCCTGCGATGGAATAAGCAAAGCGAATCCTCAGTTCCCTCGGTCAAGGATCAGGAAATCCCCAAGTCTGGACGGATCGGCTTCCTGCTGTTGCAAGCAGTAGCCCGGGGACAGTTCCGAGATGTGGGAAGCTCGCACCTCCCGAGGCTTTGCTGATGATTCGGAGCTGGGTTGAAAGTGTGGCATTTCCGATAACACCTCCAACTGCCCCGGTTTCCCCCGGGACATGCACAGGAAGTTGAAGCATTCAATTAGATGCAGGGAATTATTAATTCTTTCAAAAGTGATTCGCTACAGTTCAATTGTTGAACAACCCAATAAGTTCTCAGTTTCATTTAAGTGGCTAACTGCCTTTGTGATGTTTATATATCAATATCCACAGCTCCTTACTTTGTACTGCGGCTTCAGGTTCTGTTACCACCCTGTCCCAGTGAGGCTGTGTTACGGGTTCTGTAAGTAATGAACACACCCTGGTTAATGTTCAATCAGCTCCGGGTGATAATCATTAACTAAACCCACAACGTTACCAGCGGTTCCCTCCGCCTCCTGTTCCTTAGTACAGGGTACGTTCTGTCTCCAACAAACATCTCCATGGAGATGAAATGTGATCTCAGTGATTTTGAGAGTGGAATGTTTGTCAGTGCCAGAGGGAGCAGTTTGAATATCGCAGGAACTGCTGAACTCCTGGGATTGTCCCGTTCAACAGTCTCAGTTTTGCGGAGAATGGCGCGGAAGATCAGTGAGCGTCAGTTCTGAGAGGGAAAACGCCTTGTTAATGAGAGAGATCGAATGAGAAAAGCGAGATTGGTTCAATCTGCTGGGAAGGCGACAGTAACTCAAATAACCACGCTGCAAATGCATTGTGCAGAGAGGCGTCATTGGACGTGTAACATGTCGAACATTGAAATGGACGGGCTACAGATGTAGAAAACCACGGACATACAATCAGTGGCCGCAGTATTAGGTACGGGACGTGCACAGTACAGTGCCCACTGATATGTGTTTTTGTCAGCCAGAAGTTAGCGATGGGAGATTTGATTACAATAGCATCCCGCATTGACTGTGACCAACGCAGATCTGACTGTGATCTCGGCGCATCAATCCTGCCTCTCACCTGTAACATCTCACTCATTTGTGTATCAAGGGCCACCACGCTGCAGGATTACAATATTAATTGTATGTTGAGGACGGTCATTCCCATGACACACTAGACCCAGAGAGAGAGAAAATATCTCAACTGTCTTCAACTAGCAGTGCCTGGTTTCAGATCCTCACACAAGAGGAACTATTCTGTCCACGTCCCTGTCAAACTCCGCGGGATACTTTATGTCTCATCGAATTTCCCACTCATTTTACCAAATTTCCGCAGAAACAATCATGTACATTGTTATTTTTTAAAAAAACTGTGATGTATACAAACAGGTCTCCCCTGTTTTAAGTCACATCACAAGTCAAGATGACAACAGATTCTTCATAGAAAAACTCACGGGGGCAGACATCTGTCTGGTAATACTTCTTTGTTGGTGCCAGACGGTGCAGTTTTATAGACAATAGACAATAGGCACAGGACTAAGCCATTCGACCCTTCACTGTGATCATGGCTGATCATCCGCAATCAGTACCTCGTTCCTGCCCTCTCCCCATATTCCTTGACTCCGCAATCATTAAGAGCTCTATCTAACGCTTTCTTGAAAGCATCCAGAGAATTGGCCTCCACAGCCTTCTGAGGCAGAGCATTCCATAGATCCACAACTCTCTGGGTGAAAAAGTTTTTCCTCAACTCTGTTCTACATGGCCAACCCCTTTTTCTTAAACTGTGGCCTCTGGTTCTGGACTCCCCCAACATTGGGAACATGTTTCCTGCCTCCAGCGTGTCCAATCCCTTAATAATCTTATATGTTTCAATCAGATCCCCTCTCATCTTTCTAAATTCCAGTGTTCCGGTGAAAACACTGTCATTCAAGCGTGAAGAAAGTTTAACTCTTTGTGGTACAGGGAAGAGTGATAGAACCAATGACGCAATGTAAACTCCATTAGCTGGGGTCTCGAAGGTCGTCTGTTCTTTTCTCCATGGACGCTGCCTGGCCTGCAGAGTTCCTCCAGCATTTTGTGTGTGTTACACAAATTTCCAGAATTTACTGAATTTCTCTTGTTTGAGAGAGATCGGTGACGGGTCACTGCCCCGTTGGATATTTCATATGTCACTACCGGGGTGAAAGATGCTTTCAGCTCGCACTCAGCAGAAACCACACTGGAGAGTATTTGTGGCTGACGGCAAAGACGTTGTTTCTGCATTGTTTCTCTTAATCCGTTTGGACAATAATTCACTCGTTAACATGAACATGTCAGGACTCCCTTCTCCCACTAAATTCTCTCCCGATCCCGACCAAAGCCGAGCCTCACTGTAAACGCTGAATAATAGACAATAGACAATAGGTGCAGAAGTAGACCATTCGGCCCCTCGAGTCTGCACCGCCATTCTGAGATCATGGCTGATCATTCACTAGTCCCTGGTTGTCCCCATATCCCTTGATTCCCCTATCCATCAGATATCTATCTAGCTCCTCCTTGAAAGCATCCAGAGAATTGGCCTCCACCGTCTTCCGATGTAGTGCATTCCACACCTGCACAACTCTCTGGGTGAAGAAGCTCTTCCTCAACTCTGTTTTAAATAACTGACTTATTCTCAATCCATGCCCTCTGGTACTGGACTCTCCCAACATCTGGAACATATTTCCTGCCTCAATCCTATCAAATCCTTTAATTATCTTAAACGTTTCAATCAGATCCCCTCTCAAGCTCCTCAATTCCAGCGTGTACAAGCCCAATCTCTCCAATCTCTCTGCGTAAGACAGCCCTGCCATCCCAGGAATCAACCTAGTGAATCTACGCTGCACTTCCTCAACTGCCAGAATGTCCTTCCGTAAACCTGGAGACCAAAACTGCACACAATATTCCAGGTGTGGTCTCACCAGGGCCCTGTACAAATGCAAAAGGACATCCTTGCTCTTGTACTCAATTCCCCTTGTAACAAAGGCCAACATTCTATTTGCCCTCTTCACTGCCTGTTGCACTTGCTCATTCACCTTCATTGACTGGTGAACTAGGACTCCTAGGTCTCTCTGCATTTCTCCCTTACCTAACTCTACACCGTTCAGACAATACTCTGCCCTCTTGTTCCTGCTTCCAAAGTGGATAACTTCACATTTATTCAAATTGAATGACATCTGCCAAGTATCTGCCCACTCACCCAGCCTATCCAAGTCTCCCTGTATTCTCCTAACGTCCTCTTCGCATGTCACACTGCCACCCAGTTTAGTATCGTCAGCAAACTTGCAGATATAGTTTTCAATGCCCTCATCTAAATCATTGACATAAATCGTAAAGAGCTGTGGTCCCAATACAGAGCCCTGTGGTACCCCACTAGTCACCTCCAGCCAGTCCGAGAAACACCCATTCACTGCTACCCTTTGCTTTCTATCTGCCAACCAGTTTTCTATCCATGTTGAAACCCTGCCCCCAATGCCATGAGCTCTGATTTTACTCACCAATCTCCTATGTGGCACCTTATCGAATGCCTTCTGACAATCTAGGTACACAACATCTAGGCTTACCCTCGTCTAACATCCCTGTTACACCCTCAAAAAACTCCAATTGTACAGAATCACAGACAACACTTACCTCTGATGTTGTAACCGGACGGCGTTCAGTGTGGTCCCGGGAAATCACAGACTGACTATTCGGGTGACCGACAATGTTCCTGCACCGGTGTGCTCACCCTGTACGGAGAGTTGAGTCGGAGCTGCTGCTCCCGAGGACACTCGGCTGTGATGTGTCCGCCGCTCATTACAGATGGACAGGGCCGGGTGAGCCGGGGTGCAGCGGGACTGCCGCAGTCCGGGTCACACTAACTCTCACCGGCTCAGGACGGGTCTGACAGCGGGAGGGGGCGGGAGTGGTCACTCATTACAGATGGACAGGGCCGGGTGAGCCGGGGTAGAGCGGGACTGCCGCAGTCCGGGTCACACTAACTCTCACCGGCTCAGGACGGGTCTGACAGCGGGAGGGGGCGGGAGTGGTCACTCATTACAGATGGACAATGCCGGGTGAGCCGGGGTAGAGCGGGACTGCCGCAGTCCGGGTCACACTAACTCTCACCGGCTCAGGACGGGTCTGACAGCGGGAGGAGGTGGGAGTGGTCACTCATTACAGATGGACAGGGCCGGGTGAGCCAGGGTAGAGCGGGACTGCCGCAGTCCGGGTCACACTAACTCTCACCGGCTCAGGACGGGTCTGACAGCGGGAGGAGGTGGGAGTGGTCACTCATTACAGATGGACAGGGCCGGGTGAGCCGGGGTAGAGCGGGACTGCCGCAGTCCGGGTCACACTAACTCTCACCGGCTCAGGACGGGTCTGACAGCGGGAGGGGGCGGGAGTGGTCACTCATTACAGATGGACAGGGCCGGGTGAGCCGGGGTAGAGCGGGACTGCCGCAGTCCGGGTCACACTAACTCTCACCGGCTCAGGACGGGTCTGACAGCGGGAGGAGGTGGGAGTGGTCACTCATTACAGATGGACAATGCCGGGTGAGCCGGGGTAGAGCGGGACTGCAGCAGTCCGGGTCACACTAACTCTCACCGGCTCAGGACGGGTCTGACAGAGGGAGGGGGCGGGAGTGGTCACTCATTACAGATGGACAGGGCCGGGTGAGCCGGGGTAGAGCGGGACTGCCGCAGTCCGGGTCACACTAACTCTCACCGGCTCAGGACGGGTCTGACAGCGGGAGGAGGCGGGAGTGGGGTCAATGTAGCAACCCTAAAGAGGAAAACAAACAGGCTGCGTTAACCTTTCTGTCCGGGTTTCCGTGTGGATCTCTCCTTTTTCTTTCATCGCAACCAGTGGGGCGGAGTTTCTCTGTTTAACTCAGCCATTCCCAGGCTGCGGATTTGATCCAGCCCGGATCCTGGGAGGGTCTCATCTCCGCCCCGTGTGTAAACAAGACTGCCCGGCGTAGGTACAGTTTCAGTTCAAGCGTCCCTTACCTGTTCAGGTACTGGGAGCCGCCTTTATTCTGAAATTAAACCAAGCACGTTCGGCTATATATATTCAAACTCAAATGGAATAAAACTGTTCAAAACTGCTCAGGAAGGAAAAGTTAAACTCCAGATGTTTCGATCAAACAGAAACACAAAGGGGATGTTGGGCCCCCTAATGAGTATTAAGACGATAAGACCATAAGACATAGGAGTAGAATCTGGCCCATCAAGTCTGCTCCGTCATTTACCCATGGCAATTGAGAGGGAGAGTTCAGATTGCTCACAATCAACACAAGAACAATCGATGCATTCCTCTGAAATAAGGAACTCTGAAAAGGGAACAGATGTTTACAGTACAGATGCCGCCCCCTTGCTTTGAAATAAGTGCCATTGTTCTAGAGCTGATCTTAATCTTTACCTAACCTGTGGAAAATGTAAATCATGCCAGCAGGAAGCAGTTGGAACACAAAAGGCACCAGAGCCAGAAATGGCTTAAAAAATATCTCCCTGATCACTGATCCAATGCACAGACAACTGGTTGTCTGAAAATAGAGATCCGAAATAAATATCAGAAGCGGAATTATTCTCACCTTAATTCCGCAAGTATACTGTGTGTCGTTTCTTACAAATAGCTCCGCCCCCCGCCCCACAGGGATCTCTCGAAACCATGGCAACACACAGGGTGCTGGAGGAACTCTGCAGGTCAGGCAGCATCTGAGGATGGGTGTAAACAGTCGGCGGTTGGGTCGAGACCCTTCATCAGGACTGGAGTGGAAAGGGGAAGAGGGCAGATGATTGACTGATTTGGAAGGTGCGGCTTGTTGCTCTGTGAGACTCGGTGCTCAGGGTCTGCGAGCAAGCAGCTGCCTGTCCGGTCACATTCCACAGAACAGGGAGCGGCCGTTCCGCTGAAATCAAATCCAACCGGTTCGACAAAACACTGTCATTCAAATGTGAAGAAAGTTTAACCCTTTCTGCTACAGGGAAGAGCGATAGAACCAATGACGCGATGTAAAGTACATTAGCCGGTGTCTCGAACGTCAACTCTACTCGTTTCCATAGACCAGGGGTCGGCAACCCGCGGCTCCGGAGCCACATGTGGCTCTTTTACCTCTGTGCTGCGGCTCCCTGTTGCTTTGGGAAATAATTGGTCTTTTGCAGCATCCGCGCCCATGGGGGCCAGGTTGAGGGAGGCTTAAAAGCAAGGCTGTTTAGTTCGAATAAAGTTATTCGACTGCAGTTTACTGACTGCGTGAGCACACCGCTACAACGTGTTTTTATCGCTATTAATATACGTCACCACTGCCAATACATGACACCCGTCAGTGCGCGATTTCTTTAATTTTTCGATCCAAGGTAGGCCAACTATGGAGAATTCTAAAAAAAGAGAAATGACTGAAGAAAACAGAATGTTTAATGATACGTGGACAGATTCATTTGCTTTCACTGCTGACGAGACTGGTTTACCAGTATGCTTAATGTGCAATGAGAAACTACCAAACAACAAATAGTCAAAAATCGCAAGACTTTTCCAGAATAAACACGCAGCCTTTGCTCAAAAATATCCGGATGGAGATGAGAGAAAAAAAGCCGTTTCGGAACTGATGCGGAAGGTTGATCTGAGCAAAAATCATTTCAAGCAATGGATGAAGTCCGGAAAACCAACGACATACGCTAGTTATATTGCCGCTCAGGAAGTAGTCAGGCACGGGAAGCAGTTTACAGATGGTGAATATATAAAAGAATCTTTCATTGAGATTTCAGAACATCTATTCACGGACTTTAAAAACAAGAGTGAAATTGTGCAGAAAATCAGGGATATGCCCCTCTCTGCAAAGACTGTCAAAGACAGAACCATAAAAACGGCAGAAGACATCACAAGACAGCAAATTAAAGACATCAATTCAGCTGTGGCCTACTCGATTGCCTGTGATGAGTCTCAAGACAAAGGTGATATTGAACAAATAGCGCTGTTCTGCCGGTATGTAAACTCTGCCGGGCCACAGGAGGAACTGATTGAGTTGATACCTCTAAAAGACCAAACACGGGGGGAGGACATCTGTGAGGCTGTCTTGAATTGTTTAAGAGCCAAAGGAATAAAGACTACCCACCTGGTGTCAGTAGCTACTGATGGGGCACCGAATATGACGGGAACGCACAAGGGAATTGTGGCTTTACTGCAGAAGTCGCTGGACAGAAAGCTGCTGATTTTTCACTGCATCTTGCACCAAGAGGCACTGTGCGCTCAATCATTTCCTCCGGAATGCACAGAAGTAATGGATGTTGTCATTCAGATTGTCAATAAAATAATGGCAAATCACCGTCAATTCCGTTTGTTACTGGACGAGCTGGAAAGCGCATATTCTGATCTCCTGCTGCACAACAAAGTCCGGTGGCTGTCCAGAGGGGAGGTGCTGAAACGCTTTGTCGCGTGTCTGGAAGAAGTGAAAACTTTCCTGGGCAGCAAAGGGCTGGAAAAGCTACACTTCATGGTAGACATGACAGCGCACCTGAACACGCTGAACACAGCTCTTCAGGGGAAAGGACGTACAGCCCTACACATGTTGGAGGAGTTTTGGCATTCGAGCGCAAGTTGACAGTGCTTGCCAGAGATTGACAGAAAGGCACTTTGTCTCACTTCCCCAATTTGAGAGAGTTCAAACAAGGTCACGACATGATAAGTTCGGAGTATTTACATTCTGCAATCATCGCAATGCAAACATCGTTTGGGAAACGCTTCTGTGAGTTCAGAGAGGAAAAAAACACATTATCCTTCCCGGTCACTCCCCCAAGCATCGATTCATCTCTACTGAATACGACTGCATTGGCAGGTGTGAGTAAACCTGATCTTGAGATGGAACTGGCCGAAATAGCCGACAAAGACATATGGGTGTCCAAGTTTAGACGCTTGACAGCAGACCTTGAAGATGTTGCCCGTCAGAAGGCCGTTCTTGCTCAGAATCACAAATGGAGTGATATAGAAAACCTCCCTAAACTGGACAAACTTGTGTTCGAAACATGGAATGCTATCCCCGACATTTATGTAAACATTAAAAAGTATGCGCTTGGAGTCCTGTCGATCTTTGGATCCACATATGTATGTGAGCAGGTGTTCTCCAACATGAACTTTATTAAAAACAAACATCGTGCACGCCTCACAGATGACAGCTTGCGATCCTGTGTAAAGATGAAGGTGACGTCATACAGCCCTGATGTGCAGATGCTGTGCGCTGAGGTCCAGGAGCAGAAATCCCATTAACCAAGTATGATACATATTTTAATTGCCTATTATTTTAGGATTATTCATATTTTTTCATTGTTCAGTGAAATAGTCCTTTTATTTTTCAGGTTGACAGCTGGCTGACGTTATTTTTGGTTTGCTGCTGGCGGAAAATTTAAGTTCAGCGTTTTTCATAAATACAAGAAGAACTCAAATAGACAATGAGTATTTTACTTAAAAGTAACCTTCAACCCAACATCTTTTTTTCGGAGTTCAAAATGTTTTTGTTGCATGCAGAAATATAATTTCGTTTTCTCTGCAGGGGTTCATCAATTTCATAAATGCAACACATTATAGTTTGTTTATGCATAGCATAAAGGCAAAAAAAAACATTGTATGCAGTGTTATTTCATTTTAAATGTCAAACGGGTTTTGCGGCTCCCAGTGTTTTCTTTTCTGTGGGAAACGGGTCCAAGTGGCTCTTTCAGTGGTAAAGGTTGCTGACCCCTGCCATAGACGCTGCCTGGCCTGCAGAGTTCCTCCAGCATTTTGTGTCTGTTTCTCGGATTTCCAGCATTTACTGAATTTCTCTTGTTTGAGAGAGATCGGTGACGGGTAACTGCCCCGTGGGATATTTCGTATGTTGCTATCAGAGTGAGAGATGCTTTCTGCTCGCACTCAGTCGGGGCTGGTGTTGTTATTCTGTGACTCACAGCGCGATTTTCCGTGTGCAAGCTGCTGCCTGTCCGCAGGACGGATTCTCTGCTGAAACCACACAGACCAGTTCGACACTCCACTTCAACTGCACCAAGCTGGCTTGATATTGTATTTAATCACTTCTGTTACAGAAAATACAGCAACAAACACCCGATAGTAGGGAAAAGAAAGTTCCCCAGTGTCTGAAATCTGAATAACTACCTGTTACAATTGCTACCAGAGTTTGTGAGATTCCAGCATTTAATTTTACCCTAAGCTCCCATCATTTGTAGTTTTAATATCATATTTTGCGCTTTAATTAGATAAATTGCTCTGTGGCATTCTCCACTGCGACGTCCCGAACAGTAAAACAGTAAACTCTCACGGTCTCTCTGTTATTCTGAGTGGTGACTTTTTATTGTGTGTGTGTGTGTGTGTGTGTGTGTGTGTGTGTGTGTGTGTGTGTGTGTGTGTGTGTGTGTGTGTGTGTGTGTGTGTGTGTGTGAGAGAGAGAGAGAGAGAGAGAGAGAGAGAGAGAGAGAGAGAGAGAGAGAGAGAGAGAGAGAGAGAGAGAGAGAGAGAGTGTGAGAGTGAGAGAGAGAGAGAGAGAAATCAGAGAAGGAACCCGGCCCTGCCCTGTGGGACATTCTGGATATCATTATCCTTGAGCAAGGTTCATCCGCATCGACTCAGTACAAACCGCCCTAGAAAATGTGTCTGACTGAAGGTGACTACGTCGTTTCTTTTAATGCATTTGGTCAATAACTAGTTCATTGAACGTGTCAGAACTCCCTTCTCCCATTGATTTCCCTCGCACTCCGAACAATAGCCGAGCCCCGCTGTAAGCGCTCACTGATCTGCAGAATCGGAGACAACATTTACCTCTGATGTTGACACCGGACGGGGTTTATCGCGGTCCTGGATACCCGATCATGCACCGAGAACTCAGGCGGTGCTGCTGCTCCCGGGGCGATTCGGTTAGAATGCGTTAGTCGCTCGTTACAGATAGGCAGGTCCGGATGATCCGGGGTAAATGAAGCCCTCCGCAGTTCTGATCCCACACCTCCTCACCAGCCTAGTACAGGTCGGTCAGCGGGAGGTGAGGGGACTAGGACAAATACAGCAAAAACAGACAGAGTTACAGAGGCTGTGTGAACGCTCCCTCACCGTCGCAAGAAGTTTCTGTCTGGATTTCCGTGTCGATCGCACTTTTCCAACTCGCTGAGCGGAGATTCTCCGATTTATTCAGCCAATCCCAGGCTGTGATTTGATCCAGCCAGGTTCAGGCTCCACCCTCGTCAACGTGGCTGTCCGCTGCAGGCCGAATTTCAGCTCAAACACTCCACGCCCAGCACAGCTATTTCGAGATCAAATTAGTTAAGGAGTTTCAGAGCGGGGAGGATTAATGAAAGAGGGGTGGCGTTACCAGTCAGAGAAAATGTCACGGCAGTGCTCAGTCAGGACAAATTGTCGAACCCGACTAATGAGGCATTCCGTGTGGAAATGAGGAATAAGTAAGTTATGGCCACGGTAATGAGGCGATATTAAAGACAACCCGGCAGTCCCAGGGATTTAGAGGAACACATTTGTAAGATCGTATATTGCTGCAAGAAACTTAAGGTTGTTACATTTGGTGATTTTAACTTTCCACATAATGACTGGGAATCTCATACTGTAAATGGACCAGGTGGGATAGAGTTTGTCAAGTGTGTCGAAGAACTTTTCCTTCACCAGTACGCAGAAGACAAAGGTAAGCGTGCAATACTGAATCTGTTATGAAGGAAGGAGGCAGGGCAGGGGACAGAAATTTGTGCATAGCAACACTTTGCATCTGGTGACCACGATGCCAATAATATGCACCTAAATATACAGAAGGTTCGGTCTGACCCGTGGGTTGGAATTCTGAATTGGAGAAAGCACAAATTTGGTGGTATCAGAATGGATCTGGCAAGTGTGGATTGAGACAGGCCACTGCTTTGTGGCGAAAGTGTACTTGGAAGGTGTGATGACTTCAAAAACGAAATCCGTGCAACTAAAAGAAGGCATGAAGTTCCTCTGATAGACAAGGTGAAGAGAGTTATTGAGAATTCCACAAACATGATAAGAGCAAAAGGATTGCAAGGGATAAAACTGTATCACTGGAAGATCATAGTGATCAGAATAGATCACTGAACCTACTTCTTCAGGCCGGATCTCTCCCACTCCGGGGAGCCGGCAGCAAGCCGATGGACAAGCGGTCTCCTCCTGCTTCTCAAACATACATCAGACACCGGCTGCAGAAGACGGTTCACAAACGCCCCCAACTTCCCTCAGAAGGAAATGGAGATAAATAAAAAAGGGGGACATCTGGTTTGAAGTTTGTTCCACTTTGACAGTGAGTTCAGAACCGGAGCGGGAGACCCGTCTCCCAGTTGGTACCACCCTCTCGGCTGGTCCGCCTCTGCAGTTGGGTGTAACCAGTGATTGACATCTCTTCGCATCAATGAAAATAACGTAGTTTGTAAATACTCTGTTGATAGTGACGGTGGGGGTGGAATGACGTGATTGTTACCTCAGCCGTTAACACGACTGAAAGCCCGCCAGGCAGCGCGGTTGAGTGAACTCGGCCTTTTCTCCTTGGAGAGATGGTGGATGAGAGGTGACCTGATAGAGCTATATAAGATGATGAGAGGCATTGATCGTGTGGACAGTCAGAGGCTTTTTTTCCCCCAGGCCTGAAATGGCTACAACGAGACGGCATAGTTTTAAGGTGCTTGGAAGTCAGTACAGAGAAGATGTCAGGGGTAAGTTTTTTTTTTTTACACAGAGACTGGTGAGTGCGTGGAATGAGTTTCCGGCAACAGTGGTGGAGGCGGATACGATAGGATTACTTAAGAGATTCCTGGATAGGTACATGGAGCTCAGAAAAATAGAGGGCCAGGGGCAACTCTGTCATGGACAGGAGCTTGCCTGTCGGTCTAACACCGTGTTGTCCAACTCACCGAGTTGGTCATAAATTGAATTCCCTGACGTAGCTGGGGCACATACTTAAAGCAGAAAGTTGGAGGTAAATCGTTCATCAATTTAATGCTTGTTTTCAGCTCACCATATAAATAAAATTATATCTCTCTTCGAATGCAGTCATTATACCAGCTTACATTATTTGAATGGTCAGAGCTTTTCCAGTCGACATATCAATACCGTACGCATAACTGGACCACACATCCCTCAAAACTGATGCTGCAGATAATGAAATCACGGCTGATCTGATCTGAAATTTCATTCCGTATCCCCCCATGTCCATCCCTGTAACCCACTGTTTATCAGGAATCTCGGCCTTCAACAGAATCAAAGGCTTTGCTTCCACTGGCCATTGAGGAGAAGAGTTCAGAACACCCTCAGTCAACACAGGAACAATACATGTATCTGTCTGAAATTAGAAATTCTGAAAACGGAACGGTGTTTGCTGCACCGATCCCGCATCCTTGCTTTGAAACAGGTGCCGTTGTTCCAGAGCTGTTCTTAAACTTTACTTAACCTGTGGAAAATGTCAATCATGCAAACAAGTAACATTGAAAAACATGGAACCGAGAAAACCTGCAGCACAATACAGGGCGTTCGGCCCACAAAGTTTTGCCGAACGTTTACCCTACCTTAGAAATTACTAGGGTTACCCATAACCCTCAATTTTTCTAAGCTCCATGTACCTATCCAAAAGTCTCTTATATGAGCCTATCATATCCACCTCCACCCCCGTTGCCGGCAGCCCATTACACCACTCACCACTCTCTGCGTAAAAAAACAACTTACCCCTGACATCTCTTCTTACCGAATCCTAAGCACCTTAAACATGTACCCTCCTGTGGCAGCCATTTCAGCCCTGAGAAAAAGCCTCTGACTATCCGCATCAAATATCCCACTGATTTTACCAAACTATTACGGATGCAATCGAGTACATTGTTATTAAAAAAAAAGAACTGCAATGTATATACCACCCTGTAAACTTAGGTCATGTCAAATTCTTCTCAATAAATGAAAAAAAGTCAAGATGACAGACGTTTCCTCACAGGACAACTCACACAGTGCAGATTTCACTGTGTTAAACATTCTTTTGATCTCACAGCTATCCACACACTTCTGACAGAAAGGAATCAACAGGTCTCACCAAGCAACTAAATCATGGAGCCATCACATCTTTACACCCCTCCCCCGCTATAAACTGCAGTGTGAGGAGTTCTCATAATTTCGCCCTCTCCCAGCAGCTACCTATCGAAATGTCGTAACGGGTAGACAGATAGTGTCGATCCCGCCAGTGATGGAATAAGCAAAGCGAATCCTCAGTTCCCTCGGTCGGGGATCGGTAAAGCCCCGAGTCTGGACGGATCGGATTCCTGCTGTTGCAAGCAGTAGCCCGGGGACAGTTCCGAGATTTGGGAAGCTCGCACCTCCCGAGCCTTAGCTGATGATTCGCAGCTGGGTTGAAAGTGCGGCGTTTCCGATAACGTCTCCAACTACAGCGGTTTCCCGCGGGACATGCACAGGAAGTTGATGCATTCAATTAGCTGAAGGGAATTATTAATTCTTTCAAAAGCGATTCGCTACAGTTCAATTGTTGAACATGCGAATACATTCTCAGTCTCATTTAAGTGTCTGACTGCCTTTGTGTATTTTATATTTCAGTAAAAATAGCTTCTTACCGTGTACAGCGGCTCCAGGTTCTGTTACCACCCTGTCCCAGTAAGGCTGTGTTACAGGTTCTGTAAGTAATGAACACACCCTGGTTAATGTTCAGTCAGCTCCTGGTGAAAATCATTAACTAAACCTACACTGTTACCAGTGGGTCTCTCCGTGTCCTGTTCCTTAGCACAGGGAAACATTCTCTCCAAACGAACAGCACGATGGAGATGAAATGTGATCTCAGTGATTTTGAGAGTGGAATGTTTGTCAGTGCCAGAGGGAGCAGTTTTATAGACAATGGACTATAGACAATAGGTGCAGGAGTAGGCCGTTCGGCCCTTCGAGCCAGCACCGCCATTCAATGTGATCGTGGCTGACCACCTGCAATCAGTAACCCGTTCCTGCCTTCTCCCCATATCCCTTGACTCTGCTGTCTTTAAAAGCTCTATCTCACTCTTTCTTGAAAGCACCCAGAGAATTGGCCTCCACTGCCTTCTGAGGCAGAGCATTCTACGGATAACTCCATAACTCTCTGGGTGAAAAAGTTTTTCCTCAACTCTGTTCAAAACGACCTACCCTTTATTGTTAGCTGTGGCCTCTTGTTCTGGACTCCCCCAACATCAGGACCATGTTTCCTGCCTCTAGTGTGTACAATCCCTTAAAAATCTTATACGTTTCAATCAGATCCCCTCTCATCCTCCTAAATTCCAGTGTTCCAGTGAAAACACTGTCATTCAAGTGTGAAGAAAGTTTAACTCTTTGTGGTGCAGGGAAGAGCGAAAGAACCGATGACGTGATGTAAAGTACATTAGCTGGGGTCTTGAAGTTCGACTGTTCTTTTCTCCATAGATGCTGCCTGGCCTGTGGAGTTCCTTCAGCATTTTCTGTGTGTTGCTCGGATTTCCAGCATCTGCTGATTTCTCTTGTTTCAGAAAGATCGGTGACGGGTCACTGCCCCGTTGGATATTTCATATGTCACTACCGGGGTGAAAGATGCTTTCTGCTCACACTCAGTAGAAATCAGCCAGGAGAGTATTTCTGGATGACGGCAAAGACGTCGTTTCTCTTAATCCATTTGGACAGTAATTGACTCGTTAACATGAACGTGTCAGGACTCCCTTCTCCCACTAAATTCACTCCCGATCTCGACCAAAGCCGAGTCTCGCTCTAAGTGCTGAATAGTTGTGCAGAATCACAGACAACACTTACCTCTGATGTAACCGGCCGACGTTCAGCGTGGTCCCAGCAAATCACAGTCTGACTTCCCGGGTGACCGACAATGGTCCTGCCCCGGTGTGCTCACTCTGTACGGAGAGTTGAGTCTGAGCTGCTGCTCCCGAGGCCACTCGGCTGTGATGTGTCCGCCGCTCGTTACAGATGGACAGGGCCGGGTGAGCCGGGGTAGAGCGGGACTGCCGCAGTCCGGGTCACACTAACTCTCACCGGCTCAGGACGGGTCTGACAGTGGGAGGAGGTGGGAGTGGTCACTCATTACAGATGGACAGGGCCGGGTGAGCCGGGGTAGAGCGGGACTGCCGCAGTCCGGGTCACACTAACTCTCACCGGCTCAGGACGGGTCTGACAGCGGGAGGGGGTGGGAGTGGTCACTCATTACAGATGGACAGGGCCGGGTGAGCCGGGGTAGAGCGGGACTGCCGCAGTCCGGGTCACACTAATTCTCACCGGCTCAGGACGGGTGTGACAGCGGGAGGAGGCGGGAGTGGGGTCAATGTAGCAACCCTAAAGAGGAAAACAAACAGGCTGCGTTAACCTTTCTGTCCGGGTTTCCGTGTGGATCTCTCCTTTTTCTTTCATCGCAACCAGTGGGGCCGAGTTTCTCTGTTTGATGCAGCGAGTCCCAGGCTGCAGATTTGATCCAGCCCGGGTTCAGGGAGGATCTGAGCTCCGCCCTCTGTGTAAGAAAGACTGCCCGGCGTGGATAAGAGTTTCAGCTCAAACCTCCCTCACCTGTTCAGGTGCAGGGAGCTGCATTTCTGCTGAAGTTAAAGCAAACACGTTCGACTATATATTTCCACTAACTGGAAAAAAAAACTGGGAGAGATGTTTGCATTTCCATCCGGACAATTATTTTCACAAGTACCCTCCTCGCCCACGATTTCATTCCACACCCCGCCAGAAATACTTGTTGAATTTATTTCTCTTAAAAGTCATTTATTCCAAATGGCCAGAGGTTTTACCGAGGGAGGGAGTGACGCACTCACTGAAAATCGTCAGATATGTTAAAATGGTTGACAGGGAGGGAATGATGCACTGATTGAAATGAGCATGGGGGGGGGGGGGGGGAGTTGTTTGCCGATTAAAATGGGAGCCTCACTCCCCTCTGTCCCCTGACCTAACCCTCACTATCCTCATCCCTCTACTCCATCTACCCTATCTATACCCCTCATGATTTTGTGAATCACCATCAAATCTGCCCCAAATCTTCCGCGTTCCAAGGAACAAAGTCGTAACCTATTTAATCTTCCCTTATAACTCAGGCCCTCCAATAGCAGCAACATCTTTGTAAATTTTCCTTGTACTCTGTCAACCTTATTTACATCTTTCCTGTGGGTAGGTGACGTAAACTGCAAACATACTCCAAATTAGGCCTCATAACTGTCTTATACCATGCAGTCTCTTGTACTGAATACTTTAATTTATGAAGGCCAATGTGCCAAAGATTTCTTTACTACCTTATCTAGTTGTGCTGCCACTATCAATGAATTGTGGATCCGTATTCCCGAATGCCTTTGTCCTACCGCACCCCTCAGTGCCGAACCCTTCATTGTGTAACACCCATCCTGGTTGATTCTACTGAAGTGTGACAGCTCACAAGCCTGCATTAAACTCCATCTGCCATTATCAGACATTTTTACACCTGATGCAGGTCCCGCTGCAAGCTCAGATAGACTTCCTCGCTGTCAAATACTCCCCAAACCTTGGTGTCATCTGCAAATTTGCTGATCCGGATAATCTAATTATCGTCGAGATCATTGAGAAAGTTGACAAACAACAACGGATATCAGTACCGATCCCTCTGGAAATCCACAAGTCACGGGTCTCCAGTCAGAGAGACAACCATCTGCTACCACTCTCTGCCTTCCTCCTCTATGCTAATGTCTACTCCCATTTACTAACCCAACTTGAATGCCAAGAGAATGAAATTTATTGGTCAACACCCTATGCGGGACCTTGCCAAATGCCTTGCTAAAAGTCCATGTAGACAATATCTAGAGCCTTGCCTTCATCAACTTTCCTGGTAACATTCCTTGTAACCTCTTCAAAAAACTCAATAGATTGTCTGGAACACACAAAGTCATATAGGATGTCCCTAATCAGTCCTGTTTATTTAAATACTCCTATATCCGGTCCTTCCAATGTCTTCACACGACTGATGTCAACTGCACCATCCTATAATTTCCTGTTTTAATTTTGGAGCCTTTTATAAACAGTGGATCAAAATTAGCTATCCTCCAATCCCTTGGTAGCTCTCCTGTCTTTGAGCATGACTTAAACATAATGGTTACATCCTTGCAATTTCTGCATCCGCCTACATCGGGGTCCAACGATTGAACTTCGCAGTCACTGGGGATTTATACACTCGAAGTTGCCCAATTTGCCCAAAACACTTACTCATCTGTAATTTGTATAACATCCGTGGCCTCACTTCTCCTTTGCCTCACCTATATAGATTCAATTTCCGATTGAACACAGGAGCAAAGATCCACTTCAGAACTCCTCTATCTGTTTCGGCTCCATGCGTACATTGCCATTCTGATAATCCAGATGATCAATTGTGTCTCCTGAAATCCTTTTGCTTTTAAAACATCTGTATGATCCCTCACCTTGTCTGTTAGGACAACCTTATGCCACCCGATAGCCTTCCTGGTTTCTTTCCTCAATCTTATCTTGCATTTCCTCGACTCCATAAGTACCTCAATTTTTTCCTACCTGCCTACACCTGTTATGCATCAATTTTTTTTTCTATAGCAGGGCCTCAATACCACGGAGCAGAGCGATTGTTCTCCATACTTCATTTGAATCTGATGGCATTGTGATCACCAGATGCAAACAGTTTCCCTACACAGACTTCTATTACCTCTGTCCTGTCTCAGTCCCTAATGGGAGATCAAGAAGGACACTTGAGTCTTTGGGACTTCAATGTACTGATTAATGAAACTTCTGTGAGACATTTGTCAACTACATGAGTACATCTGCAGTATGAGAGTTCGAGTCTGTATGTGGAAGGTTAAAATCAAATTATAACAAATTATGTTTTTTGCAATATTCTCTGACGTCTACTAATTTGTTCCTCTAAATCCCATAGACTCTTGGGTGGTCTATAAGGCAGACCCATTAACATGTTTAAACAAATTTTATTTCTCCGATCTACCTATAAAGCCTCACTAGATGAGTTCTCCCATCTGCCTTTACTGCACACTGCCATGACCGTTTCCCCGAGTAGTGAAACCACCCCTACCCCTTTAATCCCTCATGCTCTGTCCTGTCCAAAACAACAGATCCCCAGAATATTGAGCTGCCAGTTCGCTGCAAGCTAGTCTCAATAATGTTGACAATATCATAATGCCATCTGTTGATCCATGACCTAAGCTCATCTGCCTTTCCTTCAATACAATACATCGTGGGAATTTTCTATGTATTTCTATCGATTTACAGAGAGTGAGGAAGTGGTGGGTGCTGTTGTCACACAGATTTACAAGGGATTTCAGCCACCCCAGAAAAACAGGAGTTGTATTCTGTGAATGCTTCAGAGGTGGGGTCACTTTTGCCGCAGTTGGAAGTTTCCACATCCCTTAGAAGGCTAACAATGATACCAGTGCCCAAGAAGAGCAGTGTGAGTTGCATTAATGACTATCGTCCATAGCAATAACAGTTACTGTGATGAATTGCTCTGAGAGGTTTGCGATGGCTAGAATTAGCTCTTCTCTCAGCAAGGACCTGGGCCCACTGTAATTTCCCTGTATCCACAATAGGTCACAATGCAATCTCCTCGGCTCCTCATGCGGCTTTGGATTACCTTGACAATATGAATACTTACATCAGATTGCAGTTTCTCAACCAGAGCTCAGCGTGTAAAGCATACTGTTATTCCTACAGTTCTGATCAAAAGGCTCGAACCGCTGGGCCTTTCTACCTCCCTCTGCAACCGGATCCTCAATTTCCTCAACAGAAAACCACAATCTGTGCGGTTTGGATATAACGCCTGCACATCACCATCAATACTGGGGCAACTCAAGGACATGTGCTCTGCCCACTGCCCTACTCTCTCTGCACCCATGGCTGTGCAGCTTGGCACAGCTCAAATGCCAGTGACAAATTTGCTATTGTTGGCAGATTTTCAGATGGCGAGGAGAAGGCAAACAGGAGCGAGGTATATCATCTGGAGGAGTGGTGTATATCACCGGGATGAGTGGTGTATATCACCGGGATGGGTGGTGTATATCACCTGGAGGGGTGGTGTATATCACCTGGAGGGGTGGTGTATATCACCTGGAGGGGTGGTGTATATCACCTGGATGAGTGGTGTATATCACCTGGAGGAGTGGTGTATATCACCTGGAGGAGTGGTGTATATCACCTGGATGAGTGGTGTATATCACCGGGATGAGTGGTGTATATCACCGGGATGAGTGGTGTATATCACCTGGAGGAGTGGTGTATATCACCTGGAGGAGTGGTGTATATCACCTGGAGGAGTGGTGTATATCACCTGGAGGAGTGGTGTATATCACCTGGATGAGTGTTGTATATCACCTGGAGGAGTGGTGTATATCACCTGGAGGAGTGGTGTATATCACCTGGAGGAGTGGTGTATATCACCTGGATGAGTGGTGTATATCACCTGGATGAGTGTTGTATATCACCTGGAGGAGTGGTGTATATCACCTGGAGGAGTGGTGTATATCACCTGGATGAGTGGTGTATATCATCTGGAGGAGTGGTGTATATCACCGGGATGAGTGGTGTATATCACCTGGATGAGTGGTGTATATCACCTGGAGGAGTGGTGTATATCACCTGGATGAGTGGTGTATATCACCTGGATGAGTGTTGTATATCACCTGGAGGAGTGGTGTATATCACCTGGAGGAGTGGTGTATATCACCTGGATGAGTGGTGTATATCACCTGGAGGAGTGGTGTATATCACCTGGATGAGTGTTGTATATCACCTGGAGGAGTGGTGTATATCACCTGGAGGAGTGGTGTATATCACCTGGAGGAGTGGTGTATATCACCTGGATGAGTGGTGTATATCACCTGGATGAGTGTTGTATATCACCTGGAGGAGTGGTGTATATCACCTGGAGGAGTGGTGTATATCACCTGGAGGAGTGGTGTATATCACCTGGATGAGTGGTGTATATCACCTGGAGGAGTGGTGTATATCACCTGGAGGAGTGGTGTATATCACCTGGATGAGTGGTGTATATCACCGGGATGAGTGGTGTATATCACCGGGATGAGTGGTGTATATCACCTGGAGGAGTGGTGTATATCACCTGGATGAGTGGTGTATATCACCGGGATGAGTGGTGTATATCACCCGGAGGAGTGGTGTATATCACCCGGAGGAGTGGTGTATATCACCTGGAGGAGTGGTGTATATCACCGGGATGAGTGTTGTATATCACCTGGAGGAGTGGTGTATATCACCTGGATGAGTGTTGTATATCACCTGGAGGAGTGGTGTATATCACCTGGAGGAGTGGTGTATATCACCTGGAGGAGTGGTGTATATCACCTGGATGAGTGGTGTATATCACCTGGATGAGTGTTGTATATCACCTGGAGGAGTGGTGTATATCACCTGGAGGAGTGGTGTATATCACCTGGAGGAGTGGTGTATATCACCTGGATGAGTGGTGTATATCACCTGGAGGAGTGGTGTATATCACCTGGATGAGTGTTGTATATCACCTGGAGGAGTGGTGTATATCACCTGGAGGAGTGGTGTATATCACCTGGATGAGTGGTGTATATCACCTGGATGAGTGTTGTATATCACCTGGAGGAGTGGTGTATATCACCTGGAGGAGTGGTGTATATCACCTGGAGGAGTGGTGTATATCACCTGGATGAGTGGTGTATATCATCTGGAGGAGTGGTGTATATCACCGGGATGAGTGGTGTATATCACCTGGATGAGTGGTGTATATCACCTGGAGGAGTGTTGTATATCACCTGGAGGAGTGGTGTATATCACCTGGAGGAGTGGTGTATATCACCTGGAGGAGTGGTGTATATCACCTGGAGGAGTGGTGTATATCACCCGGAGGAGTGGTGTATATCACCCGGAGGAGTGGTGTATATCACCCGGAGGAGTGGTGTATATCACCTGGAGGAGTGGTGTATATCACCTGGAAGAGTGGTGTATATCACCCGGAGGAGTGGTGTATATCACCCGGAGGAGTGGTGTATATCACCCGGAGGAGTGGTGTATATCACCCGGAGGAGTGGTGTATATCACCCGGAGGAGTGGTGTATATCACCTGGAAGAGTGGTGTATATCACCTGGATGAGTGGTGTATATCACCTGGAAGAGTGGTGTATATCACCTGGAAGAGTGGTGTATATCACCTGGAGGAGTGGTGTATATCACCTGGAGGAGTGGTGTATATCACCTGGAGGAGTGGTGTTGCAGCAACAAACTTGCACTCAACATCGGTCAGATCAATGTTCTAATTGTGGACTTCTGAACGGGTAAGACAAGGGCACAGACACACACCAATCGTCATTGATCGGTCAGCAGTAGAAAGAGTTAGCAACTTCATGTCCCTGTGTGTCAGCATCTCTGAGGATCTCCAGGGCCCAGCATACCGATGCAGTTACAAAGAATGCACGGCAGCCATTATATTTCATTAGGAGTTTGACGAGATTTGAGATGTGACCAAAGACTCACAGATTTCTACAGTTGTACCGTAAAAACTGTTTTAATTGGCTGCACATTGCTTGATATGGCGGGATGGGGGAAGTGTTGAAGCTACTGCACAGGATCGAAATACTCTCAGCAATGTTGTCAATTCAGTCAGCTCCATCATGGGCAGTATCCTCTGTAGCATCCAGGACATCGTCTTGGAGCGATGCCTCAAAACGGCGGCATCAGTCATTAGGGATCTGCTTCACCAGGAAGGTGGTACAGGAGATTGAGGGCACACACTCAACTAGTCAGGAAACGCTTCCTTCCCTCTGCCATCTGATTTCTGAATTGACATGGAACCCACGAACCTACTTCACTGAATTCATTGTTACAATACTTAATGAAATTTCAGTAACAGATACTTATTGTAATACAGTTTTTTTCTCTACTATTATATATTGCATTGTACTGCTGCCACAAAGCCAACAACGTTCACGATGTATGCCTGTGATATGACACATCCTCCTGATGACTCTACGGGGATTAATCCCGATTGGGCCTATCAGGCTGAAGATCCACTTCCCGTGTACTTCTCTGTTTCCCAATAACAAACTGTGCAGACAGACGGACAAAGATCACATCCTCATCCCTGGGACGCAATCACAGCCGTCGTGGGGCAGTAATGCCGCTGCTCCACTTGTCAGTGATGGGAAACCATCTTTCTCATTTCACTTTCCAGAGAGCCAGACTCTGAGCATTGCCAGTTTGGGGCTACCCAAGGATACCCGAGGCTTTTTGAAACAGACTCGCTCCACTGCCCTGAGAGGACACTTGCAGTGTGGACGGTCCTGCAGCAGCCCCGGGGTCATCAGCTCCTGGACTCAGACGCTGGGCCTTGGGCAACAGCATAGCTCCGCAAAGTCTCCCCCATAAGTTTCATGGTTAGTTTCTCCCCAGAGCAGTGAAAGTATGCTGTGCAAGAATGTTGTTGGTCAGTTATCAAACTGGAACAATGTGACACTTACTGCTCTGGGAGAGAGAACAGTTAATTCACTGAATTAAAAATATATAGTTCAGTACAATGTAGCAAGACATTTGGCAGAGTCCCACCTGGGAGATTAATCAAGAAGGTTTGGCATTCAGAATGAGGTGGTAAATTGATTTGGACATTGGTTTTGCGGCAGAAGCCAGTAAGTGGTGGAAGATGGTTTGACTCTCTGACTGGAGACCAGTGACTCGTGGGGTGCAGTGGGGGTCGGTGCTAGGTTCATTGTTGTTTATCATCTCGCTCAACGTTCTGGATGATTTAATTACTTCAATACTTGTTTTTTGTTCAACAGTAGGTTATTTGCCGTGGTCCGTACTTGTTAACTTAGTTTACAGTAACTCTGTATTCGGAGCTTTTCTTGTGCACAGACCAGGCAGAAATTGGCCACTCAGCCCATCGAGCCTGCTGCCCCACACAGTGAAATAATGGTGGTCGCTTTGCAATGCTGCCTGTCGCTTTCTGTAACTGGTCACCACCCCACCCACAATGTTTGTTATGTATCGAGACCTTGAACAGAATCAACGTCTTTTCTTTTAAAGGACGTTGAGGAAATCAGCTCGAAACACCAACAATAAACACAGTCATGAGAAAAGCGACATGCATTCATCTGAAGTCACAAGTTTTGGAAACAGAAGCCGTGTTGACTAAACATCTTTTTGCACACTTGCTTTGGAATTGTAACCCCTGATGCAGGAACTGTTTTTAACCTGGACATGAATTGTGGAGAATCTCAACCATGCAGACAGGATAATGCAAGAACACAAATACCACGACCGCCAGAAGAGACAAAATAGAGCGAATAACTTCCTCCAATACACACAAAATGCCGGAAGAGCTCAGCAGGGCAGGCAGCATCTGGGAAAGGAGTCTTGCCGAAGGGTTTCGGCCCAAAACGTCATCTGTTCACTCTCTTCCTAGATGCTGTCTGGCCTGCTGAGTTACTCCAACATTTTGTGTGTGTTGCTCTGGCATCTGCAAATGTTCTCTTGTTTGCAAGCAACTTCTTGGTCACTGATCCAAAACACGGGTAACGTGTCAACTGGAAGTAAAGATCAGAAATAAAGAACAGAAGCTGCATTCACCTTAATTCACTAAGAATGTTCAGTCTCCCTGTGGGTATATTTTCAAGTTGTTTCCTTCTAACTTTACACCAGACCATCAGAGGAGGGTCATTTAGTAACTATGGGGGAGGAGCCGGTGTTGCTGCTCTGTGAGACTCACAGTGCAATTTTCTGTGTGCAAGCTGCTGCCTGTCTGCAGGGCAAATTCTGACACGCAGGCATTCCTCGGAGCAGGGAGCGGCTTTTCTGTTTAAAACAAATAAACTACTTCAACATTTCGCGCTCACGTTCAACTGTGAACAAACTTAATTTAACACTGAATTTAAATATTTCTGTAAAAGGAAAAAACATTAAAACACCGACGATATAGAAAAGAAAGTTCACCAGTGTCTGCAATCTGAATGTCTACTTATTACAATTGCTATTAGACGTTGAGAGTTTCCAGTAGTTTATTTTACTTCAAACACCCAATATCTGTAGTTTTAATATATATATATTTGCGATTTAATTAAATGAATCGATCTGTGGCATAGTCCACGACGATGTTCCGAATGCCAATATCTTACAGTAGTTCTGTATTCTCAATAGTTTTTCCTGTGTGTGTGAGTGAGTGTGTGTCAGGGAGGGCGAAGAGGGAGAGAGACTCTTTCGCTGCCCTGTGGGGACATTTCGCATATCACTGCAGAAAGGTTTTTCTGCAGAGTCTCAGTAGAAACCAACTGGAGAATGTTTGTAGTTGAAGGTAATTGTTTCTTTTAATCCATTTGGTCAATAATTAATTTGTTAATTTAAAGATTTCAGAGTTCCCTTCTCCCACTGACTTCCCTCCCGAGCCCGACAAAAGCCAAACCCGATTGTAAATGCTCCCTGGTTCTGAAGAATCGGAGACATCACTTACTGTGATGTTGAAACCGGACGGAGTTCAGTGAGGTGCCGGGTGAACGGTGTGCTCACCATATACAGAGATGTCAGTCTGAGCCGCTACACCCGAGGTTATTCGGTTATATAGTGTCTGTCGCTCATTTCAAAACACTCACTTTCCCACACTTTCCTCCCACTTGCCCCCTCCCCGCTCCGCTCTTCTCCCACCCCCCCGTCCACTTTTCCTCCCACCTTCCTTCCCCAAGCCCTCTCCTTCCCCATCCTGCGCTCTGCTCATCCCATGCTCAACTACCCTTTCCCTACACCCTTCCCCGCTCTCTCGTGCCTTCATCCCTCTCCATCTCTCCTTCTTTTTCCTGCCCAGCTGCCGCCTGTCAATCCCTGTCTAACAATGTAGACTGTCATCTAAACGGGAGAATGTTCAAACATCAGAGTGCAGAGGGAATCAGGTGTACTCGGGTCTGACTCCTGGAAGGTTAATCTATAGGTTGAGTCTGTGATAAAGAAGGCAAGTGCAATGTTGTCATTTATTGCAAGGGGAATAGAATATAAAAGCAAGGAGAAAATTCTGAGTCTTTATGAGACATTAATCAGGACATATTTCAAGTGTCATTAACAGTTTTGGGCCCAATATCTCAGGAAGCATGTGTTGTCATTGTTGAATGACCGCAGGAGGCTCATGAGGATGATTCCAGCAATGAAGGGGTTCACATATGAGGAGCATGATGCAGCTTTGGGTCTGTACTCACTGGAATTTAGAAAAATGCTGGGGAATCTCATTGACACCTACTGACTGTTAAAAGGACTGGCTGGGGTGAATGTGGAGAGGATGCTCCTGTGGTGAAGGTATCGAAATCTAGGGGTTGCAGCCTTAAAATTGAGGGGCGACCGTTTAGAAAAGATTGAAGAAGGATTTGTTTTAGCCAGAGAGTAGTGAATCTGTCACAGACTGTAGTGGAGGACAATCCGTGGGTGTTTGAGGCAAAAGTTGATTGTCGCTTGATCATTCAGAACATCAAAGGATATGGTGAGAATGGTATAGGGTTGAGTGGGATCGGGGATCAGCCATGATGGAATGGTGGAGCTGAATCGACAGGCTGAATTCTGCTCCTGTGTCTCATGGTCCGGTGACTGTCACAAACTGATTTTTTTAAGGAATCATGAAAAGAATGTTTTAGAAACAAATATAGACAATGTGAGTCTGAAGGAAGAAATTATAAAATTCCAGAAACTCACAGCAAGCAGAGCATCAACTGTAATTGGTAGCGAGGTTTCTGAATCATCGGTAGTGTTCTTTATATCAGCTTTCACATTCATTGACCCTCCCTGCAGCAGAAATAGTTAAGCAGACTAATAATGTGAATGTTTCAAACCCAAATGAGAATGAAACTTCAAAGCAGTTGGATATGGTTTTAGCAGAATGGCCTAAAGTGCTGCTTTAAGAAGAGCTGCCTACAGTTCTGTGGAATGTGCAGGGCCAAACAGCTGCTTACACCAGACCCTGAGCTTTGAATCTCCCAGAAAAACAACCCGCACCTTTTCCCAGTACTCTTTCAACCTTATTTATTTCTCTTATAGATAGATGACCAAAACTGCAGTCAATACTCCAAATTCAAACTCAGCAATGTCTTATTCCTTTTACTCCACCGCACTCTTTAGTGCGCTATCGTTTACTGTGTAAGACCTACATAGTGCAACACTTTGCACTTGCTTACATTAAATTCCATCTGCAATTTTCAGCTCAGTATTTGCAGCTGCGCCAGATCCCACTGTAACCTGCCTCTCTGCCGACTACACCCCTGATATTGCTGTCATATGCAAATGTGCTTATCAAGTTAAACACATTATCATAGATAACAAACAGCAACGGCCCAACTACCATTTCTGTGGCTCTCAGCCGGTCATAAACCCCCAATCAGGGAGACAATCATCTACTATCATTGTCAGCCTTCACCCAAAGCTCCACTGTCTATGCCAATTTACTTCCTTACGTTGAACGTGGAGCAAATAAATTTTCTGCACCAAACTCCCTTTCTGTCCCTTTCTCTCTAATCATATTCCCTCCCGCTGTCTCCCCATTGTGTCCCATCATCTACCCCCCTTCTACCTACTCCTCTGCCTCACTTTCATCTTAGTTGCTCCCTGTCCACCTCATAGACCTGTTATGAGTGATGAATAGACCTGATGGACAATGGGGTAAAGTTAACCATTCCCCTCCTGAGAAACACAAACTATTACTATTGCTATGCTGACCATGAGAAAGAGAGATGGAAAAACAAGCAGGAACATCAGCGACAGATCAGAGAGAGGGGGAAATTGCTGATTAACCATATTGTGACTCCTTTTTGAATTATTTACTGTTTCACTGCAAGGACAATATTTGCTCATAAACATTCCTCAGTGGATTGAAGGAGTGGCCTGATTTGATGGACACAGTCATTCAGGAGTGATGGATAGCTGAGTCCCCATGAGTAGGAATAAAAGATAGGTCTGGAGAGACACCCTCCAGACACGCCAGTGGACTCTGACTGAGTGTTGGAACCCACAAGAAAGGTGGGGGCTTCGGAGACCGAACCAGGAGGTCGGTCAGTAAGGCTATCAGTGTAAAAGCAGGGCCGGTGGGGACTTGTGTGTGTGTCCACTCATGCCAGAGTGACGAGTCCACCACAGAAGAATGGAGAGGTCATAACTGAATGACCACACCGATATGACGGATTAAGAAAGCAAAGAAAGGTTTGCCTGACTGTAGCTGTTACATCTCGCTCGCTCTCTCTCTCTCTCTCCAACCATTACAATACAGCAACTATAACTACATCAGCACTCATGAACTGAACTGAACTTTATCCTTTTCTATGACAATTTATTTACCCCTAGACATCAATAGAGCTTGTTTATTATTGATTATTATTATTATTCCTACACTTTTAGGTTTATTACTGCTAACTGGTTTTATATGTATATTTGCATTATTGATATGGTTTTGCTTATTTTTATTAATAAACACCTTCAGTATAGTACCACCAGATTCCAATGAATTCTTCTTTCTCTGCGAGTTAGACACCCAGTTACGGGGTACATAACAGACCCTCGCCCTGACTTTTTCCCCTCTCCCTGCTCAACCTCTCTCTCTCTGCCCCTCACCTTTACCCGTACATCAACAATATTTTAAGGGTTATTGGCAATTTTGGTAAAGACGCATTTTTCATACACTGTGTCGTGTCTTTGTATTAAGGAATGTCACAGTTGGGAATGGCATGCATCTTTTTTTTATCATAAAAAAAGTTTTAAAACAATTGCAGATAATGAGAGTTTGAAGTAAAAATAATTAAATTCTGCAAACTCACAGCAAACAGGACAGCAACTGTAACTGGTAATGTAGCTCGTTCAAGCCCGTTGGCAGTGTCGTTTATGACATGTTACAGGTTCCTTGCAAACTATTAACAGTTTAGCACATTTGCATATGCAGAAATAGTTAAACAGAACACTGAAGTGACTTTGTTTATGTGATAGAGAGTGAAATGTCAAACCAGTTTGAATTGGTTTCAGCAGAAAGGCTGCTCCCTGTTCTGAGGAATATGCAGGCAGCTGTTTAAACACAAACCCTGAGCTCCGAGTCTCACACAAAAGCAACCTGCACCTTCCAAATCAATCAATGATATTGCCTCTTCGCTCTTCCTTTCCAGTTCCCCTGAAGGGTCTCGGCCCAAAACGTTCCCATTGTATTCAGTTCCATACATACTGCCCGGACCTGCTGAGTTACTCCAGCATTTTGTCTTTCCCTGGTTACGAAATATCCATGACAGGGAGCAGTTTAAAACCATGTCAAAACACATCCAGGCTGTTGAGTATTCTTGGGGAATTAAGGTGTGAATTATTCAAGTCTGATATTAATTTTGGATCTTTACTCAATCAAACTTCTGTCTGTGATCAAGGAGTCATGGTTAGAGAGTCATATCGAAACAGAACACAGTACAGGTGCATTGTCTGAGCCATTTAAACCACCTGTTCCCACCCACCTGCACAGTAGCCATATTCCCCCATCCATATTTTCAAAGGTGAAATCGTGCTCGCATGTACCACTCCTGTTGGCAGCTCGTTCCACATTCTCTCGACCCTCTGATTGAAGACTTATCCACTCATGTCCCACTAAAACTTCTCATCTGTCACCCATGATGCATGATCTCTGGTTGTCGTTCCACCTGACTTCAGTGGAAAAGGCCTGCTTGCATTTACCAATCTTTACCCATCTTCATGTTGCACTGCTCTATCAAATCTCCTCTCAATTTTTAGCATTTCAAGGATTGAAGTCCAAAACTATTCAACCTTTCCTTATCACCCAGGTCCTCTGGAAACATCCTTGAAGTTTTTCCCAGTACACTTTCAAACTTACACCTCTCCTGTAGGTAGGTGACCAAAACTACACACAATACTCTAAATTTGGACTCACCGATGTCATATACAACTTCAAAATAACATCCCATCTCCTGCAGTCAAAAATTTAATTGATGAAGGTCACAATGCCAAAAGCATTTATTAACCACCCTATCTACCTGTGGTGCTGCTTTCAATGAATTATGGACCTCTATTCCCAGATCCTTTTGTTCTACTGTTTACTGTGCAAGACCTACCATAGCACAACACTTTGCACTTGCCTGCATTAAATTCCATCTGCTATTTTCAGCTCAGTATTTCCAGCTGTTCCAGATCCCTGTAACCTATGATAGATAATTTCCCTCACTGTCAACTACACCCCTAATCTTGGTGTCACATGTAAATGTGCTTATCAAGTTAAAAACATTACCATCCCAATCATTGATATAAATGACAAACAGCAACGGACCCAACGATTAATGGAGACAATCATCAACCATCATAGTCCACCTTCTCCCAAAATGTCATTGTCTACTCCAATTTACTTCCTTACATTGAACGTGATGCAAATGAATTTCCCTGACCAACCTCCCACGCAGGATTGCTAAATGCTTGCAAAAGACCATGTAAACAACATTCGCTTTATTGCCTTTATCTACTTTCCTGGTAATATTCCCAATAACCTCATCAAAAAAAAAATTGTGTGTGTTGCCAGGAGTAAACAAAGTCATGCTGACTGTTCCAAGTCAGTCTTGTCTTTTCAAACACTTATATATGCAGTGCTTCGAATACTGATGTCAGAAGCACTGGTCTATAGTTTGCTGGGGGGTTTTTTAAGCCTTTCTTCAACAGCAGGTCTGTATAACCCATGGAGAGCGGGATTTTACATCATATCCCAGGTACAATCTCAACAAAACGCGAGTAATTGTTAATGTCATTTCACTCTTACACCCAATAACTCTTACAATAAATACAATGTACCTTTCACCTCCCTCTCTACCCACTGCACTTAAACTCTCCATTTTAACACACTCAGGATTGCAGTTTCTCCTGCAGAAGTGGGTGATCTCACATTTCCCACACTGGACTCCAGTGACCTGTTGTTCCCACTCATCCCTTTTGCCTCCATTACCCCAAAACCTCTCAACAAGAGACCCAGAACATAGAACAGTACAGCACAGTGCTCAGTCTAATCAATTAAGGAATATATATCGTTTCAACAACGAACGAGGAGATAAACCACCATACATGGGGGGGGGGGGGGCGGCTGTGAGTATTCGCAGGGTGATTACTACGTCAGAGCGGAGGGTCTCCCCAGGGAGCAAATTCCAGCGACCGACCCAGCAGACTCGGTGAGGAACAACATACACGCCCCTCATATCTCCATTAACCTATCCCCTTTCACCTCAAATGAATGGCCTCTTATCTTAGACATTTCAACCCCCAGGAAAAATATATCGTCTGTCCACTCTATCTATTCCTCTCGTAATCTGATAAACGTCCATCCAGTCTCACCTCAGCCTGCGCCGCTCTGGAGAAAACAACACAAGTTTGTCCAACCTCTCGTTATAGCTCATGCCCTGTAATCCAGGCAGTGTCCTGGTAAACCTCTTCTGCGCCCTCTCCAAAGCCCCGACATCCTTCCGAGAATGGGGGCGACCAGAACTGAAGAAACACTCCAGATTTGGTCTAACTAGTTTTATAAAGCTACAGCACAACTTCCCGACTTTTGAACTCAATGCTTCAACTAATAAAGACAACCATGTCATTTGCCTTCTTAACCACCCGATCAATCTGTGCAGTCTCTCTCAGGGAGCGATGAACTTGGAGTCTAAGATCCCTCTGATCATCGACACTGTTCAGTGTTTTGCATTTAACAGTGTACTGTCTCATACATTCGACCTACCGAAACTGCCAAGATGATCATCACTAATCAAATCTCACTGAGATTTCTCAGGTCCTGTTGAATTTATTGCCAAGTGCACAAGTGCGGGAAGGTACAGGTACAGAGAAACACTGACTTGTGGCAGCATCACAGGCAAATACATTCAGATAACACACGGAACACAAATTGTACAATTCTCTGTCACTAACAATATAGAAACATGTTTACGTTATCCTGCTAATAGGACCAGAACAACAGGGGCTGAGCGGCGGCTCATCTCAGACGGTTCGGTGAGAAGGTCTCACAACCCGGACCGACCCCGGCAGATTCTGAGAAGGAAGCGAGGCGAGGCCGCCAGTTCGGGAAAGTTTATCCCCTCCCCCTTCAGGTTTCACCGATCACCTTGTGTTTCTCTCTCCCTCCCCACCCCCACCTTTTATTCTCCAGTTCTCTTGTTTGAATTCGGGACCTCCCCGCTCCGGACCTGTTTCAGTACTCACCGAAAGGAAACTGTTGTCGTCGCCCCGCAGAGAATAATCCGTCCCTGGCTCCCTGCCCCAGGGGGCGAGGGTGGGAACCCCCTCCCGATCCCAATCCCACGGCCGACCCGCTTCAACAAAGAACGAAAAACACTATCCTTCCCGGACTGAGCATGCGCGATGTCGCCGGCGCGTCACCAGGTAAGTGGGCGGGGCCTCTGAACCTGCCTTTCCAGGTAGACCCATTGTCTCAGATTGCTCCTGCCCCACCGAACTCATTTCTGCAAACCTTGACACCGTCTTATCCCCCCCTTGTTCAATCCCTTCCCACCTATGTTCGTGACACTAATCACGCTTTGAATTTTTTCAATGAAAACATTTTCGCTCCCACCGATTTATTTTCACCATGGACGTTCAGCCCTCATATACCTCCATCCCCCACCTGGACGGTCTCAAAGTCCTCCGCTTCTTTTTGGATTCCATACCTAACCAATTCCCCTCTACCACCACTCTCCTCCGCCCAGCGGAATTAGTTCTTACTCTCAATCATTTATCCTTTGGCTCCTCGCACTTCTTCCGAACCAAGGGTGTAGCCATGGGCACCCGCACGGGTCCCAGTTATGCCTGCCTTTTTGTTGGTTATGTGGAACAGCCCATGTTCCAAGCCTATACGAGTATCCATCTCCCTCTTTTCCTTCGCTTCATCGACGACTGCATTGGCTCTCCCTCCTGCACGCATGCTGATCTCGTTGACTTCATTAACTTTGCCTCCAACTTTCACCCTGCCCTCAAATTTACCTGGTCCATTTTCGAAACCTCCCTCCCCTTTTTTAATCTTTCATTCTCCATCTGTGGAGTCGGCCTATCTACTGATGTCTACTATAAGCCTACAGACTCTCACAGCTACCTGGACTATTCCTCTTCCCACCCTGTCTCTAGCAAAAATGCAATCCCTTTATCGCAATTCCTCCGTCTCCGTCGCATCTGCTCTCAGGATGAGGCTTTTCATTCCAGGACGAAGGAGATGTCTTCCTTTTTTAAACAAAGGGGCTTCCCTTCCTCCACTATTAACTCTGCTTTCAAACACATCTCTCCCATTTCCAACTCCCATGCCCTCACCCCATCCGCTCGCCACCCCACTCGGGATAGGGTTCCCCTTGTCCTCACCTACCACCCCACCAGCCTCCAGGTCCAACGTATAATTCTCCGTATCTTCCGCCACCTCCAACGGAATCCCACTACCAAACACATCTTTCCACCAACCCCCCCCTTTCTGCTTTCCACAGAGATCGCTCCCGACGCGACTCCCTTGTCCATTCATTCCCACCGATCTCCCTCCTGTTACTTATCCTTGCAAGCGGAACAACTTGGAAAGATCCAAGATGGCGGCGCGACGCAGCTTGCAGCGGCCACTCCGGAGCTGATTATCAGTTATTTGTGAAGTGGGGTGCCGTGCGCAATCATAATCGATTGAAAACGGACGTGGAAGTACGGAGAAACACCGGGAAATCCCAGGAAGTTCTTCTTCGTTGTTGCTGTTGCTGTGAGGTCCAACACTCTGTTGGGAAGAACAGGCCCCCAGTCCTCGGGGTCGCATTGGCGGGGCCGTCTTGATATACTCGGCAGAGGATGGTGCTCGGAGAAGCTGTGCCGGAGGGGATGGTCTTTGGCTCGGAGGTTCGACGGACTCGGCGCATTCGGTGTGTGCTGCGTCTGCAAGGCTGAGTCGGGCGGCGCCGTGGAAGCCAATAGCGGGGGTATTCCCTTCTGCCGCCGGCGTGGGATGGCGAGTCTGTCGGGACCCTGGGGACTCGTGGAAACTGTGGTAATTTATTTTGAACGTACAGTCCTTTAACATCTTGGACTATTTTTACTGTGCCCATAGTCTGTTTTTTTTTAAATCAATTATGCTATTGTTTGCACTGTTGTAACTATATGTTGTAACTATGTGGTTTTGTGCAGGTCTTGTAGCTTTAGTTTTTGGTCTTGTTTTGTCTGGTGGATTTGGAGCTCCTTTCCGGGGAACGCGCTAAGATGGTAGCCTGATATTAATACACAGCAGCCTCTCCGGACTCTGGATTGGGGATTGCCAAACGTTATGTGGATTTTCTGGTGTACTCTGTTTTGTCCTGTGCTTTTGTGATATAATTCTGGAGAACATTGTCTCATTTTTTTAACTCATTGCATTTGTGGTTTCTAAATGACAATAAACAATCTGAATCTGAAGTGTGTTACGAAGGTGAAGCAACTCTGACGGGCCGAAGGGTACAAAGTCGCCCCCTCCTTTTGGAGAATCGCAAGATCGCTATTAATTCGGTTCTGGGACCCAGGAAATGAGAGAGAATCCACAAGGTTTGGAATGTGTCCTGGCCTCAGCGAAACGGAGCCACGGATACCGGCCATTGTCTCTGGGAGACGGAATTGTGTATTGAGTGCTGTACTATTCATTGAAAACACTCAGGGAATGACCAGAGTGGTCTGGTTGAGGGATTGCATCATCCCAACCTGATTGACATCTGAGACCCCGTGAGTGGGGATAAAAGAGGGTCTGGGGAACAACCCCTTTAGACGCAGCAGGAGAAACGCTAGGAATCCCGTGACAGCGTTTAATAGCGACAGCCGGTGGGGGGTTCGTGTGCGTCCTTTCCCTTGCCTGGGATTGGCGGCCTCACCAATTAAGAACGAGAGGCCACAACTGAACGGCCACACCAACGGGACTCCCGAAGGATCGAAATCAGAAAGGTTAGAAAACCCGTAGCGGTAGCTGTTCCATTCTATTCTTATTTCTCTCTCTCTCCAACCAAGTGCAACACAGCGACAACCAAAAGACGGCAACTTGTGGAACTGCAGTGAACTGTATATTTCCATTGGACAATTCGTTATCCCCGAGACAACGATAGAGCTTATTTCTTATTGATTATTAATATACCCGCACTTTTAGATTTAGTATTGACGACGTATATTATCTGTATATTTGCATTGATATTATTTTTGTGCATTTTTACTAATAAATACTGTTAAAAATAGTATCATCAGACTTCAACAGACATCTCTATCTTTGCTGGTAAGTGACCCAGTTACGGGGTTCGTAACAAGTGCTACACCTGCCCTTACACTTCCTCCCTCACCACCACTCAGGGTCCCAGACAGTCCTTCCAGATGAGGCGACACTTCACCTGTGAGTCGGCCGGTGTGGTTTACTGCGTCCGGTGCTCCCGGTGTGGCCTTTTATATATTGGTGAGACCCGACGCAGACTGGGAGACCGTTTCGCTGAACACCAACGCGCGGTCCGCCAGAAAAAGCAGGATCTCCCAGTGGCAGCACATTTTAATTCCACGTCCCATTCCCTTTCTGAAATGTCTATCCATGGCCTCTACTGTCAAGATGAAGCCACACTCAGGTTGAAGGAACAACACCTTATATCAGGCTGGGTAGCCCCCAACCTGATGGCATGAACATTGGCTTCTCTAACTTCCGTTAATGCCCCTCCTCCCCTTCTTACCCCATCCCTGACATATTTAGTTTTTTTGCCACTCTCCTCGTTTTTTTCTCTCTTTCTGCCCGTCACTCTGCCTGTTCTCCATCTCCCTCTGGTGCTCCCCTCCCCCTTTCTTTCCCCTGAGACCTCCCTTCCCCTGATCCTTTCCCTTCTCCAGCTCTGTATCAATTTCGTCAATCACCTTTCCAGCTCTTGGCTTCTCCCCACCCCCTCCGGTCTTCTCCTATCATTTCGCATTTTCCCCTCCCCTCGTACTTTCAAATCTCCTACTATCTTTCCTTTCAGTTAGTCTGACGAAGGGTCTCGGCCCGAAACGTCGACAGAGCTTCTCCCTGTAGATGCTGCCTGGCCTGCTGTGTTCCACCAGTGTTGTGTGTGTGTTGTCTGGAGAAGGGAAGATCTGATTGTGGAAAGAAGGAAAAAGCTGGAGAACAACACACACAAAATGCTGGTGGACGTCCTGACGAAGGGTCTCGGCCCGAAACGTCGACAGAGCTTCTCCCTGTAGATGCTGCCTGGCCTGCTGTGTTCCACCGGCATTTTGTGTGTGTGTTGCAGATGCTGCGGATCCGCGGTAAAACGGGATCACGTGACGGGTGGAGGGTCTCCCACGTGACCCGGTGACTCCGCTCCTCGCCCCTCACACGCTGCTCGACCTCCCCACCGCATCTCCCACATTATTCCCTATTTACACCGGGTACATGTTTAACATTTCCCCTCCGTATATTCCCGTCCCATCCCTCCACCTCCCTGGGTTAGGGGCTACGGGTTCGAATCCCATTCCGATCCGACTAACATTTTAGATCCAAAATAGGATTGTGCAGGTTTCATGTAAATCAGTCGATGTTTATAAATACTAATTCCTACTCACATTCCTCCTGCCTCACTGGACAGGAACACTGAAACATCAAGTGAGAAACAGCAGTAGGTGGCCATTCAGCCCCTCAAACCATCAACAAGATGGCGGCTGCTCTCCCATCTCAGACACATGTTTCTGTCCGATCCTAATTTCCTCAATCCCTCCGGTCTCCACACATGAGTCAGCCTCTGTTTTACGTGGGGACGATCACCGAGTCTTCAACAACCTCTGTGGTGGGGATTTACAGACATTCACCACCCTCGGAATGGAGACATTTCCCCTCATCTCAGTCCCGGACAGAGCACTCCTTTTTTCAGAGACTGTGATCCCTGGTTCAGCCGGTAAGGATGTTGTGCATTTCAATGTGTCTCAATCCTCGATTCTCTAAATGAAAGGGTTATCACATTTGATCTTTATTCATATGATGAGCCCAGCACCCCAGGGATCAGTCTGGTGAATCGGCATTGCACTCTCTATAACAAATACTCTCTAACTTCTTTGTTAATCTTCTGTGGAATTAACTTCCATCTTCTGCAGCCCCATGTTGCCCCAAACACTCACCTCCCACCCCTGTCACTATTTCCACCTTCCCACCTCCCCCTCACCTGGATCTACCTCTCACTCCCCAGCTCTTGCCCCATCCCCACCCCTCACCTCTTTTCTCTGACTATTTCCCGTCCACTCTCAGTCCAGAGGGAGGATCTCGGCCCGAAATGTTGACGGTCCATTTCCCTCCACAGATGCTGCCCGACCCACTGAGTTCCTCCGGCAGTTTGTTCTTTGGTCTGTATAACCCATGTTAGTTTGGGGAGCGGGATTTTACACCATATTCCAGGTACAATCTCAACAAAGCACAAATTATTGTCACTTTGCCCGGACCATTGGCCCCGCTTGCAGGGCAACAGTCTGCCGGTGTTTGCCCCCAATGTGGTGAATCCCTCTGCTCGACACCACCGTGGGTTCAGACATTTCCACAGATGAGCCCCTCCTGTCCCCCCCGGGACAAACATCCTGTCCGCCCCCTCTCTCAGCATCTTCATCCTGTCAATAAAATCCCTCCCTCCCCGGGGAACCGGCATCAAACCGAAGGGCCGAGCGGTTTCCTCCTACCTCTCAGCGATACATCAGACTCCGGCCGCAGGAGACGCTTCACAAACGCCCCAACTTCCCTCGGAGGGAAATGGAAATAAATCAGAAAGCGGACATTTACTTTGAGGTTTTCTCCGCTCTGAGGAGGCGGTCGGCGCTTGAGCGGGAGACGAACTCAGCGGGGTAACTCCCACTCGGCTTGTCCGCCTTCGCGACTGGTTGTAAACAGTGATTGACATCGCTTAGCACCAATAGGAATAGCGTAGCTCCTGAATCCTCTGTTGACAGCGGTGGGGGAGGGGCTGGTCACGTGATTATTAGCCCAGCCGTTAAACCGATAAAGCTCGAGCACAGCAGCGCGTGGGTGACGTAAGACACCGCGCACGTGAGGGCAAATCCCGGTGTGGGGAGCCCATGTGTGACGTCATGTGCGTGCGGGGAGGAGCTGTGTGACGTCACCTGTGGGAGAGCGCTGGCATTTAAAAGCACCTTAACGGACTTTTCAGTGGGACAACAACATTAATGACGGGTTTCATCACTGAATCCAGTGTTGTGGGATGTAAAGTCCCCTGTTATGTGTCCAGCCGTGTTGTTGGTGGAGTGGGCAGCGTGGTGTTTGTCTCGATTCGGGTCACAACACCAGAACTGCCAGCAGAGTCCACACACAGTGTATTAGTCAACAGAATACACTGTGTGTATTCTCAAGTGAGGAGTCTGTGTGGAGATGCAGCTTCCCTGGAGGTGGACGAAAGAGGACACACCAACAGGAGGAACCAGCTGCGGGAAGACATGATTTTTCAGGTCTGATGACGAGCTGAATGTACCAAAACCTTCAGACTGAATCAGAAAACCATTCTGAGGGTATTTGAAATGTCTGAATCAAGGAGATGTGATCCTATGTCTCCATCAGACCCTCAGTGAGATGGTTCCAGTTATAACGTGCAGGGATGAAAGCACAGTGTTTGGGGTCTGATTTAATCACTGATTCTGACACAGTGAGAGGGTTAGTTTTGCTGTAAGGAAGCAACATTAGTGCAAGAAGACACAGGAACTTCATCAGTTGCCAGTTGTTTAGCAGAAGTGACCAATCTCTATGCTACTTTGACAGAAACAGATATTCCCAGAGGTGAGAAAGGGGTGCAGTCTGGTTTATTTGAGGTTGGAGAGGGGTGTGGAGTTTTGAAATCAATGCCTCGTGGTGCCACCATTGTTAATTTACCATGTCCGGAGCGGTGGATCACACAGCACGGAAACAGGCCTTTGGCCGGCCATACCTGTCCTGACCATCCACTCACTGTCTACACTGGTCCCATTTATCAGCACTTGGTTCACAGCCGACTGTATCTCGGCAGTTTCAATGCTCATCCTCTTCGTAAATGTTGTGAAGCGACCTGCCTCCACCACCACCTCGGGCAGTGAGTTCCAGATTTCAGCTACCCTGGTGACACCGGCTCCTCCGCTGTTGTGCGGGGTAGGGTTGTTTCCTTTGGGGGGGGGGCTCGATGTTATTGTTCCCTTTTGTCCAGAGGGGTGGGGTTTGTAGATTGATGATCGGGATGCCGTTCTTTTTTTAAGCTGGGGTTGGGGGTGGGAGTTTGATTTTTCTCTCTAAACGACTTTCATGCTCTTTCTTTGTTTTTTGGCTCTCTGGAGCAGGAAAAAAAACTCAGCGTGTGTCGGGGTGATGACTTCTCTGTCGGCTGCCTCGTTATTATTTGGGGTTCGGCCGATCAATGTAGTGCCGTCAGCAAATTTAATTAGCAGATTGGAACCCGCCACTGCAGCCCCACAGTGCACTATGTACTGATTGCAAAGCTACGAAATTGCATGTGAATAGCCTCCCCTCCCCCAACTCCACTCTTTCTGCGTCACCAGCAGACTGGGACATCTCACATCTCGCTGCCTCCGCCAGGACATTAAACTGGGAACAGCTGTGATCAGGGACTGATCTCTGGGGAACTCCAAACGCTACCCCCTTCCAGTCTGAAAACGACCCACTCATCCAGCCACACACTACCGGCAGTTTATCGATCTCCAACGAAAAAGCCTAATCACCTTCTCCCGATGTTCAATACCATTGCCGACTGAGTTTACCACCGTCAAATGCCGGGAGGGACATAATAATCAGAAAGTCTCTAGTCACAGCCGTGTAAATAAAATGTGATCTCAGTAGGTGTGTGGCGCATGCTCAGAACGCGAAGGAGACAGACAAACTGAGCCAAGTCACAGACTGATGAAGGGGAGGAATGATCCATTTTGATACAGAGAGGGAAGCAGAGAGTTTGATGTTGTGCCTGATGCCGGAACTGTGGCCAGTTTAAAGATGAAATCTTGTTCCTCTAAATTGTTTAGTGATGTGACAGTGTTTTAATCAGAAGGCATCATGGAAACTAAAATTATTTCAGTTGAAATGTTGTCCGTCACCCACTGACTTACTTTGTAAATGTTTAGCAGTGTAGGAAGTCAAAGGATTTGTGTATGGGAATCACAAACACAACAGCTTGTTAGTTCCGCTGTATCTGTCAGTTCACCAGTGCTTGAATGCCGCCGATGCTTGGATGTGGAGGCGGAGATGCTGGAGAAGATAACGACCCACAAGCTACAAGCTACAAGGAGAGCTCGAACACATGTCCATGTCCGTGATCTGATTGGATACATCGCCATGACGTCGCTAGCAGTGTGACGTCATTCACTGGCTCTCATTTTGGAAGGGATTCAGTCGGCCATCGCAGATACACCAGCAGCTTCTCTCTGGGAAGTGGCCGTTCACTTGCTCCGTGTGTGGGAAGAGACTCATTCAGATAACCCACCTTGTGATGCTCCGGTGAGTTCACAATAAATAGAGGCCACATTTCTGTCCGGAGTGAGCAAAGAGTTTTACTCAATCATCCCAGCTGCTGCAACACCAGCAACTTCACATCAGGGAGGAAGTTCAAATCAGCTCCGTGTTAAATGTTTAACCATCACGGTGACTGAAGGCAGCTGCAGGTTCATGAGGGACTGTTACTGTCAGATTCTGCAGTTCTTGCGGCTGCTCATCGCACCCTGGTCACTGAGCATTGGAGGAGTCTGTTCTGCTGATGTTAGCCTTAAACTAGACTGGTGTTTAATATTGTGGAGCTGTGATATATAAATCACCTCTGTATCAAATTCCGTGTCTCACTGGAGAGGCCACTCGGCCCATCTTGACCCTGCCCATGTTTCTGTTCCATATCAGTATATGAAAATATATCCCTGCCGTTCCCCTCTTGCTCTCCCTGAGATGCCAGGTTGCAACTAGTCACCTCTCTATGGGATAGGAAATTTGTTACGTACCCAGTAACTGGGTTTTTAAACAGAAGAGAAAGAAGAATCCGGTGGAGTCTGGTGGTACCAAACTAAAGGTGTTTATTAATAAAAATAAGCAAAACCATATCAATAATGCGAATATACATATAAAACAAGTTAGCAGTAATAAACCTAAAAGTGTAGGAATAATAACAAGCAATAATAAACAAGCTCTATCGATGTCTAGGGGTAAATGAATTGTCATGGAAAAGTACAAAATACAGTTCAGTTCATGAGTGCTGATGTCGTTATGGTTGTTGTATTGTAATCATGAGAGAGAGAGAGAGAGAGAGAGAGAGAGAGAGAGAGAGAGAGAGAGAGAGAGGGAGAGAGAGAGAGAGAGAGACTGCTCAGAGATGGTGTTATGGTTTCTCTGCAAGCTTGTTTCCACTTTTACAAGGACACTGTCAGCTTCTGTGTTCTTACAGAGAGAGAAGGGAGGAACTGTTTGATGGACAGCTGGGGCTCAGCACGGTGCGATAAGTAGGAGGTCCGCTGATAGACCTCCAGACACATGGTTTTGGACACTGAATCAGCTTTGTTGTGTCCACAGAAAAAGGTGGGTTTTGGAAGATCGATCCGGAGCATCGATCAGTGGCTCTCGCAGTGTGAAAAGGCTGTGACCGGTGGGGAGTTATTCGTGTGTCCATCCGTCGCCTGGGTTAATAACTCCACCACAGAAGAACGGTCCCGTTTGTAGTATCACAGTCGGTGACTTCCAAAGGACTTCGGAGGACGACGTGACTATCGACGGCATCAGCTTACCTGAAGACTCAAACCTCTCCTCTCTCTCTCTCCATCACTGCTCGACTCAATCCCACGAACTGAACCGAACTTCACTCATCACCGTAAGACGGTATCCATTTACCCCGAGGCGTGAAGGAGCTTGGCTTTCCTATTTCCACACACACACACACACACACACACACACACATATATATATATAAAATGATTGATAACCTGTTTGATATATCTGCATTTATATTGCTGTAGTTACTAATAAATAGCATTAGTTTACTGCAATACCAGACGACACGGTGTTTTATATTTCTGCTGGTTCTTTGACCCGTCACGGGATACCTAACAGTATCTACTCCAAATATAAAAGATTAAATGAAATAAACAGAAGTTAACAGTGTTATGCGTATATATAGCTCCCAAACTATCAAGCTTGGGAAACAATGCTTAAAGTCTTCAGATGGTAAATTAGAAAAGTTCAGTGATCCACGGAGTAAGTGAGTGAGAGGAGAGATTTGTAAATCCACACGAAGATGTAGAGAGAAGGCAATTATGAAGAATTCCACACACATTCCACGCTGGGTAAACGAAATAACAGTCGCCGAAGATTAGAAATATCACCAGGTGACAGTCACAGGAATATCGTCTTCAAGTGGTTACCACAGAACACCCCGATTCCAGGTAAGGGACAACAAAAGTGATACCACAGGATACTCCAGCAAATCCACACATATGGATGATACGAAGTGACAGTCACACATCCGTTGTGCACTGCGTGCCGATGATCAGATCAACCCAACCTTTTGGGCATGGATGAGTTTCAGCCTATAGCAGTCACACGCTGAAGTTCCAACAGCTTGTCTCCCTCTCCCTCTCCCGCTCCCGCTCCCGCAGCTTGTGTCTGACGTCACAGCCCCGCCTCACTCAGGCACTTAAAGCGACACTCACAGTAAACGAACCTGCGGTCTCGTAACACAATGCACCTCTGAAGTTTGACAGCAGACTAGCGAGTGAATCTTCGATGGTGCAGAGTCAGAAACAAAAGAGTTGCCAGCTTGATTCAGGGGCTCCAGAGAGAAATGGGGTCCAGAGGAGGAGGACGAATAAGACCAGCAGGATGTGGTTAAAAGTGAAAGATTAGAAGCATTTGGAAACTGGTTGGTCGAAAAAATAAGGTGGTTAATTTCTGCAAAACACAGGTGGAAATCAACAGATCAGGCAGAAATTTTGGAGAGGAATAAATAAAAAACTTTTAGGCAGAGCCCCTTCCGCATCCCTGGCCTGTGTACTCCGCTGCTTAGTTGCTCTCTGAATTGTTTTGTGTGTATGTGTCTCTGTATTTCCAGCAACTGCAGAATCTCCTGTGTTTTATATCTGCATTTTACTTTGGCATTAGATACACGTTGATATTGAGTATATTGCTTATGGGAGCCGCTTTCTGCGTTAAAACAGCTGCAGATTTTTTCTATACCCATAAAAAAAATGAGATTTGGACATTGAACCGGTGCTTGCAGAAATGTTTAATGGCACCGTGATTACCCATAGGGTCATGCGTTAAGAATTTCGGCGGCGCTGAAGCGCAGGCGCGCGCAGTACACAGAAGCCTTTGAAAATGTCGGTTGCAGGTAAGAGCGATTCTCCGTGTTTTTATCTTAAACACCGATTTCCAGATAATTCCTCTGAATTTCGGACACCGTGACCAGCAACCCCGGGACAGTCCTGCTCTCTTCCCTCTCTCTCAGCCCCACGATCCGTACACGGGCCCCGGGGAGCTTCCGGTTGATGAGGGAATGGGAACCGATGGATCTCTCAGACAGAGCTGAGCTCCAGCTATCTAAATGCAAGGATTGGGAACTCGGAGAAAGGGAACAAAATCTTTTACGTCACCAGTTGAGAAAATCGGCATTAGGACACTTTTCCGTAGATGCTACTTGGCCTGCTGAACTCCTCCAGTATTTTGTGTGTGTTGCTTCCTCTACCTCCTCTTGCTCTGGACTTTTCTACCGGTGAGAGCATGTTTTGTCCCATTCTCTCTGGGTACGTAATGACATCAAACACCTTTGCCCTGGGCAACAAGTAGCTTTCACATCACAAATGTGCCAGACTCCAATGAGACAGACTACTGCCCTTCCCTTCATATTCATTGGGATTTCATTCACTGAGTTCACCACCGTCAGTCATTGGGGGAGGGTTCAGGGGGAATATTTATGTAGAATACAGAAACTAGTGATGCCTGTTTGCATTTTGGTGATGCAAAAGTTACTGGAGTATTTGCAAATGGGAAGAAGTGGAGTGATATTTGGAAATCTGACTTTTTAAAGCGTAATTTAGCAAGGAAATCGCATATGGACAATGTGCAAAAGCTTTGGTGAGAAAATCCTGCATTTCCTGTTACAGGCCTGCTACATAGGTTGTGTGAGAGTGCAGATGATCTCGATCAAACCCAGAGGAGATCAAAGTTCCTATTGACAGTGATTTGCCAGCTGTGAAAATGAATACCTCTCTATATAAAATTCACTGTGCACATCTTGTCACTGGGTAAAAAATGCACAGTGCAAGATATATCTGCACACTGGTTATTACAAATTAGAGGGGAGATTACTACAAATTAGAGGGGTAGTGGAGGGAAGGAGGGGAGACCTCCAGTGTCCCTGATGCCCTCACCTACAAGATGTGCAGCTTGTAACCCTGCACGTCAATGAGCTGCAACTTGAAATGGGTGAATTCCAGGTCATCCAGCAGTTGGAGGAGGTGATAGATATGACACGAAGAGAGGTGAGTTACACCCAAGGTGCAGGACACAGGAAACTGGGTGAGAGTCAGGAAGGGGAATGAGGTTAAATAGGCATCGCGGAGTACTCTAGTGGCCATCCCCCACAACAACAGGTGGAGCACTTTAGAAGCTGTTGGGGGGAATTACCTGGCAGAGGAAAGTCAAAAGGCTGATAGGGGATTCGTTAGTTATAGGAACAGAACAAGAGGGGACGAATATCCTAGTGGTAAGGCTTGCTAGTGGTAGTGAGCAGGGGAGGGGGTGATGTGGTTAAAATAAGTTGTAGGGGGAATGGGAGCCAGAATGACAGAACAGATAGTGGAGAGGGTGAATTGAATTGACTTTATTAGATACATACTTCATAAACATGAGGAGTAGAAATATTTACCTTACATCTCCATCTAAATGTGCAATGTGTAATTTATAGTAATTTATAATAGCTAGATTGTGCATTGGACAGTCAATATAACATTAAAATTCAAATGTATCAGTGTGAATTAATCAGTCTGATGGCCTGGTGGAAGATGATGTCCCGGGGACTGTTGCTCCTTTGGCTGTGGTACCGTTTCTTGGATGGTAGCAGCAGGAGCAGTTTGTGGTTGTGGTGAATTGGGCCTGTTGCTCCCTGATATTCGTTGGGCCCTTTTTACACACCTGGCCATGTAAATGTACTGAATCGTGGAAAGTAGATTGTGCAATGTAGAATTTCCTTGTTTATATTTAGAGACATTTTTTGGTGTATAAAATGATGAGGGGTATTGAGCGTGTGAGTGGCCAGAGGAGTGTTTTTTACCCAGGGTTGAAATGGTTAATGTCATGTTTCCACAATCCCATAGACCCTTTGTCCATCTCCTGAGTAAATTGAGTTTGAAAAATATTTAATGTCTCCCCCATCTGCTTTGTTTCCACACATGGATTGCCATTCCGGTCTTCCAGAGGACCAACTTTGTGCCTTGCAATCCTTTTGCTCTTAATCTATCACTAGAATCCCTGAGGATTATCCTTCACCTTTTCTGTGACAGCAACCTCATGCCATCTTTTAGCCATCCTGATTGATTTCTTATGTGTTCTCTTGCATTTCTTATACTCCATAAGAAACTGACTGCCTATCCCTGTTATGCAATTCCATTTTGCGCTTTACCAGGGTCTGAATATCTCTTGCAATCCGAGTTTCCCTACAGTTTCTATCTTTACCTTTTATTCTGACATACCTGCTTTGTACTTTCAAATTTTCGCTTTGAAGGCCTCCCATTTAGCAAGCACACCTTTGCCATAAAGCAGCCTGTCCCAGTCCACAGTTGCCAGGTCCTAGTGTTGATTCCAGGTGTTGATCATGCCCTGAACACATCCACCTTTCCTACGCTGCTCCTTCTATTGAAATATACAGGGCCCAGCATATTCACTGCACCATGCTCAACTTTTTCATTCCTGACTTTGCCTGAGGCCTGAACAACATCTGTCTCCACAACCTCTCCACAATCTGTTCTGTTATTCAGGCTCCCATTCCCCCTGCAACTTTAGTTTAACCCTCCTTACCCCCACCTCCCACCATGCAGATCTATCACCCCTTTGGCTTTCCTCTCCCAGATCAATAAAAACGAGGTGCATACCAGGTACAGGCAGATAGGAACAAATGGGGTAGTTATGAAATACAGGAAATTCAAGTGAACACTCATGAAAGAAATAAAAGAAGGCATGAGGTTGCCCCAGCAGACAAGGTGAAGGAGAATCCTCAGGGATTCTGCAGATGTTGAGAGCAAAAAGATTGCAAGGGAAAAAAATTATTTCTCTGGAAGATCAGAATGCTAATCCATATGAAGGATAGCATAGACTTGGGGAGATTTTTTTTTGCATCCATATTTACCCAAGAGATGAACACCGAGTCTATAGAACTGAGGCAAAGCCGCATCAACTTCATGGACCCTGTACAGATTACAGAGGTGGAGGGGTTTGAGGCAAATTAGTGTGGATCAATCCCCAGGGCCTGACAAGTTGTTCACTAGGACCCTGCGGAAGACAAGTGCAGAAGTTATCGGGGCCTTAGCACAGATATTTAAATCTTCCTTAGTGACAGGTGAGGTACTGGAGGATTGGAGGACAGACAATGTTGTTCTGTTGTTCAAGAAAGGCTGTAAAAATGAATTAGGAAATTATACGTTGGTGGGCTTGACATCAGATCTGGGAAAGTTATTGGAATGTGTGTGTAGGAACCAAGTATATACTGTAAGTATTTGGATAGGTGTGGACTGGTAAAGGATAGACAGCATGGCTCTATCCAATCTTGAAGAGTCTCTCGAGGAAGTTATCAGGGAAGTGGATGAAGGCAAGGCAGTGGATGTTGTCTACATGGACTTTAGCAAGGCACTTTGACAAAGTCTCATATGGGAGGTTGGTCAAGAAGGTTCAGTCACTCAGCATTCAAGACGAGACAGTAAATTGGATGAGACACTGTCTTTGGGAGAAGCCAGAGTGTGGTAGCAGATGGTTGCCTCTCTGACTGGAGGCCTGTGACTAGTGGTTGCCACAGGGATCAGTGCTGGATCTGTTGTTGTTTGTCATCTATATCAGTAATCTGGGTGATAGTGTGGTTAACTGGATCAGCAAATTTGTGTATGACAACAAAACTGGGGGTTTAGCGGACTGCGAGAAGACTATCATGGCTTGCAGTGTGATCTGGGCCAGGTGGCAAAATGGTTTGAGAAATGGAAAATGGAATTTAATGCAGACCAGTGTGAGTTTTTGCACTTTGGTATGACCTACCAAGGGAGGTCTTTCACAGTGACTGGTCGGGCACGGAAGAGTTTTGTAGAAGAAAGGGACCTGGGAATACAAGTCCTTAATTCACTGAAAGTGGTATCACAGGTAGATAGGGATGGAAAGAATGATTTCAGCCCATTGCCCTTCATGAACCAAAGTACTGATAACAATAGATGGATGTTATGTTGACTTCTAGAAGACATTTGTGAGGCCTAATTTGGAGTATTGTGTGCAGTTTTGGTCACCTACCTACAGGAAAGATGTAAACGAAGTTAAGATATTTCAGAGAAAATTCACAAGGATGTTGCCATGTCTGGAGGACTTGGGTTATAAGGAAAGATTGAACAAATCAGGACTTTATTCCTTGGAATGCAGATGATTGAGGGGAGATTTGATTGTGATATGGAGGCACAGATACTGTTAATGCAAGCTGGCTTTTTCCACAAAGATTGGGTGGGACGACAACCAGAGGCCATGGGTTAAGGGTGAAAGGTGAAATGTTAAGGGGAACATGAGGGGAAACTTCTTCACACAGATGGTCATCCGGCTGTGGAATGAGCAGCCAGCACAAGTGGTGCATGCGAGCTCGATTTCAACATTTAAGAGGTTTGTTTGGTACCTGGATGGCAGAAGTGTGGGAGTGGGCTGTTTAAATAGTTCAGCACAAACTAGATGGCCCAAAGGGCCTGTTTCTGTGTTGAAATTTTCTATGATTGTGACAACAATCTGAAATAATACAAAAATTCACTCTTAAGTACTTTTAACAGCTGGGTGGACTAACCAGTCACTTCAGCAGGAATTTTTTATATGGCGTTAAAACTGTGGCACTTTAAGTTAATAATACATAAAAGAAGATCCCAACTGCACGTCAAGAAATACTATTTGTGTGAGAGTGTTTCAGTTACTGTGGGGCCAGGCACCCATGCAGCTCAGCAGGAACAGGGAATAATACCAATGGAGAGAGTCAGACTGAGCCAGGTCACAGATTGGAGACGGCAGGAATGCCCCATTCTTATAGAGACAGGAAGAGCATCAGAGAATTGAGGGTCATTCCAGATACCAGCACTCTGCCCAGTTAGAAGTTGATATCTCTGTCCAACTTGGGTAGAACCTCACTGTAACAGTGTGATACCAGATCAAACCTTGGCAACTCATGTAATCTCATCAGAAATGTTGTCCTACACCCATTGATGGATTTTGTAAATCTTTTTACAGGTTAAAAATGAGAAGGAATTTGTCTCCAGGAAGCTCAAACACGGCACAACAGTTTTGCTGTCTCTGTCTAGATATTTAAGAAGTGGAGCGAGGGATTCAATCGATCATCCTTCCTGCTCAGACTGTGGGGAGAGATTCACTCGGTCATTTGACCAACTGGCAACCCGTCATTTTACACAGGAGAAAGGCCTTTCACCTGCTCAGTCAGTGGGAATGGATTCACTCGGTTATCACAATTGAAGGTACATCAGCAAGTTCACACTGGGCAAGGCCATTCAACTGTTCTCTGTGTGAGAAGGGGTTCAGTCGGTCATCCCACCTGTGGACACACCAGTCAGTTCACACCACACTGGGCAGAGGCTGGTCATCTGCTGAATTTCTGGGAAAGGATTCACTCAGTCATCTGACCTAATGGCTCACCAGCGAGTTCACACTGGGGAGAAACCGTTCACCTGCTCAGTCTGTGGGAAAGGATTTACACAGTCATCTACCCTACTGGTACATCAGCGAGTTCACACTGGGGAGAAGCCGTTCACCTGCTCGGAATGTGGGAAGGGATTTAATCAGTCATCCCAACTACAGAGACATCAGCGAGTTCACACTGGGGAGAAGCCGTTCACCTGCACAGTCTGTGGGAAGGGATACGCTGACTCTTCCACCCTGCAGAGTCATCAGCGAGTTCACTCTGGAGAGAGACCGTTCACCTGCTCAGAATGTGGGAAGGGATTCACTGATCCATCCACCCTACAGAGTCATCAGCGAATTCACACTGGAGAGAAGCCGTTCACCTGCTCAGTCTGTGGGAAGGGATTCACTCAGTCATCCCACCTACGGAGTCACCAACGAGTTCATACTGGGGAGAGGCCGTTCACCTGCTCAGTCTGTGGGAAGGGATTCACTCGGCCATTCCACCTACAGAGTCATCAGCGAGTTCACACTGGGGAGAGGCCATTCACCTGCTCAGTCTGTGGGAAGGGATTCACTCAGTCATCCGACCTACTGGTACATCAGCGAGTTCACACTGGGGAGAAGCCGTTCACCTGCTCAGTCTGTGGGAAGGGATTCACTCTGTCATCTACCCTACTGGTACATCAGCGAGTTCACACTGGGGAGAAGCCGTTCAACTGCTCAGTCTGTGGGAAGGGATTCACTCTGTCATCTACCCTACTGGTACATCAGCGAGTTCACACTGGGGAGAAGCCGTTCACCTGCTCAGTCTGTGGGAAGGGATTCACTCGTTCATCCCACCTACGGAGTCACCAGCGAGTTCACAGTGGGGAGAAGCCGTTCGCCTGCTCAGTCTGTGGGAAGGGATTCACTCGGTCATTCACCCTACAGAGACATCAGCGAGTTCACACTGGGGAGAAGCCATTCACCTGCTCAGTCTGTGGGAAGGGATTCACTCGGTCATTCACACTACAGAGTCATCAGCGAGTTCACACTGGGGAGAGGCCGTTCACCCACTGAGAATGTGGGAAAGGATTCACTCAGTCATTCCACCTACTGGCACACCTGTCAGCTCACAATGGGGAGTGGCCATTGTTATGAATCCCTAGGTTTTGTTTGCTGTGGACTGTCATTTTAAGAGAGAGATTAAGAAGGCAAATCAGTCTGACTTGCAGCTTGTTTACATCGTGTGCAGCTTGTTTAGTTTTAACCGAGGACACAGACACTCAGAGTCAGACGGAGACGAAGGAGGAAAAATGGAAGGATTGAAACCAGGGAACTAGTGGCCAAGGGTCACTGTTTGGAACTTTCCTTTGCCCACAAGGGTGGATTCACCTTACATCGAATGTGTGGCTGTCACCTCATTTGATCCATAGGAGTGGATCTGATTTGGGGTATCCTGTGGAGACTACTTATGTGTTACCCCTTGCCTGGCTGTGGTGTGGTAATTCATTAAGATGATACCCCTTATGACAAGTCACTTCGGGTGATAATTAGTATGTGGATTTGGAAGGATGACAGATAAAATCTACAGTGACTGTTGGTCTCATTTTACCACCATGAAAACTGTGGAATATGACATAATTGCCTTCTCTCAACATTTACCCTGGATTACAAATATCTCTCTCTCATCACCTATTATGTAGTTGAACTGAACTTTCATACTTTACCATCTCAAGACTCCAAGTCTTGTTTCCCCCGAGCTCAATAGTTTGGGAGTTTTAGTTATACACATTTATACACACAACACTCTCGAGGAAATCTGCAGATGCTGGAAATTCAAACAACACACACAAAATGCTCATGGAACACAGCAGGCCAGGCAGCATCTATAAGAAGAACTGTTGATGTTTCAGGCTGAGACCCTTCGTCAGGACTAACTGAAAGGAAAGATACTAAGAGATATGAAGGTAGTGGGGGGAGGGTGAAATACGAAATGATAGGAGAAGACCAGAGGTGGTGGGATGAAGCTAAGAGCTGGAAAGGTGATGGGCGAACATGATACAGAGCTGGAGATGGGAGAGGACCATTGGACAGGAGGCCTCGGGAGAAAGAAAGGTGGGGGGAAGCACCAGAGAGACATGGAAAACAGGCAAACAATTAAATATGTCAGTGATGGGGCAAGAAGTGGAAGAGGGGCATTAACGGAAGTTAGAAAAGTCAATGTTCATTCCATCAGGCTACCCAGCCAGTCTATAAGGTGTCGTTCCTCCAACCTGAGTTTGGATTAATTTTGACAGTAGAGGAGGCCATGGATAGACATATCAGAATGGGAATGGGACGTGGAAATGAAATGTGTGGCCACTGGGAGTAGTCTGTTGCTGCTGGTTCGTTTCTAAAGCGTTACGGTTTGTAACAAAATGGGGCCTGTGTCTGGGATAGGAACAAATTTAAGGATTGATTTAATATCGATTTCATTGGGGAAATCCCTTTTTTTATTTGTGTGTGGAAAATCAGCAGCAATGGATGTTGATAGATATCTGGAACCTCTCCGGCATTAGAGGACACCAGAAGGATTGAGTTGTTGAGTATTGCTAAAATGTTAATAATCGCTCAGGTGAAATTGACAATGAGGAGGGCACAGCTGCAGACGATAATAGCTGAACATTATGTATCTGAGGGTGTGTTTAAAGTGGAGGAGTTGGAGTTTCCTGAAAGTAAACCTCGTGAGCTTGAGCTCCCGTAGAAGTTAGAACAATTAAAGATGGAGGCTCCGGAAAGGCAGAGGCAGTTTCAGGCTGGAGAGGCAGAAAAGCAGAAAGAAAAGTTCTCTTACAAAGTGTAATTAAGGGGAAGGCTTAGCAAGCCTATTCTGCTTTGACAGTTGCTGAAGCAGCTGATTATTTACTTATTTATGCTGCCCCAGTCATCGCCACTGGGCTATAAATGTGCAGGAGCAGTGTGTGGTTCAGTGCTTTGCTCAAGGACACACACGCTGCCTCGGCTGAGGCTCGAACTCATGACCTTCAGATCGCGAGTTCAACACCTTAACCACATGGCCACGTATTATGACCACATATTATGACATAGTGAAACAGGCTGTGCTCAAAACTTACGGGTTGGTCCCAGAAGCAGACAGGCAAAAGTTTAGAAATTTAAAGAAATCTGTGAACCAGATATACGGAATTTGCTTATGAGAAATTTGTGTCTATTGACTACTGGTCCACATCTGAACATGTAAATGATGATTTTAACAGCTTGAGAGAGTTGGTTTTAATTGAAGAATTCCGAAGGTGCGTCCCTGATGACATAAAGATGTATTTAGATGGAAATGATGCTGCCACTCCGCAGGAATCTGCTGGATTAGCAGATCAGTTTGCTTTAACTCATGAAGTTATGTTTACCCTGAATAAGAGTTTCCAAAAGGCACTTGTCAAGTTGTGGGTAAACCTAATGAGCTCACCCCAGTGGCCTGTACCTGCATTCGGTGAACCCTTTTCCAAAGTTATAGTGGATTGTGTTGGCCCATTGCCAAAGACTAAAGCTGGCCATCAGTATCTGCTAACAATTATGTGTACTACATCCAGATTCCCAGAGGCAATGCCTCTCAGAAATATTAAAGCTAAAACTGTGGTGAAGGCTCTTACCAAGATTTTCACTTTATTCGATTTGTCTAAAGAAATACAGTCTGATCAAGGATGTAATTGTATATCTGCATTATTCAAGCAGGTAGTTTATGAATTGGAAGCAAAACAGATTGCATCATTTGCATACCATCCGGAACCAGAAGGGGCTTTAGAAAGATTTCATTCTACCCTCAAAACAATGATTAAGACATATTGTGTTGAAAATGGAAAAGACTGGGATGAAGGAATATATTTGCTTTCGTCCACAGAAAGAGAGTCAGTACAGGAATCACTGGGCTTTACTCCATTTGAGCCCTTTGATCTTGTTAAAGGTACAGTAGATTGATGGGGATGTACATGTTAACTTGTTAGACTGTGTTTTGAAGTCCAAAAATAAACGATACCAAGCCTGTAGTCCAGCGAGACAAAACTTAAAGATTTCTCAAAACAAAATGTTGGTTTGAAAACAGCGCTCGAGAAAGAAAATACCAGGTGGGGGATAAGGTGCTTGCCTTATGTTGACGAATCCACTTCAGGCGAAATTCAATAGACCGTATGAGATAGTCTCTCAAATTAATAATGTGAATTCTGTTATTAAAACACCCGACTGACGTAAACTAACACAGGTGGTGCACATAAATATGATAAAGCCTTTTTTGACAAGCAGGCACCATCTGTGAGTGTTGTTGTCAAAACAAATGAAACTGGTAACCCTGAGAATGAAACAATTGACTCCTCTGAGACTTTTCACAAGCCAAACGTGGTCCCAGTTAGGCTTATGAACTCGGTTGTTCTAGAAAACATTGATAACGAGTTGGCTCATCTGCAGCCAAAGCAACAACAACAGCTGAAGGAATTAATTCTGAAGTACAAAGATTTATTTCCCGATGTTCCCAAGCAAACCACGGTCACAGTATATGATGTAGATGTTGGTCAAGCCAAACCGATTAAGCAACACCCACTTCGCATGAACGTAGAAAAGTGTAAATTGGCTGACCAGGGAATTGAGTATATGCTGGAGAATGGTATTATTAGGCCTTCAAAATGAGATTGGAGTCACCCTGCATTATTGTGCCCAAACCTGATGGTAGTGTTAGATTTTGCACTGATTGTAGAAAGGTAATTGCAGTAACAAAAACTGATGCCTATCCTATCCCTAGGGTGGATGATTGCATCGATAAGGTTGGAATAGCTAATATCTTACAAAGATTGATCTGTTGAAAGGGTATTGGTGTGTTCCATTGACGGACAGAGGTAGAGACATTTCTGTGTTTGTGACACCATCTGGGTTGTATGAAAACAATGTTTTGCCTTTTGGAAGGAAAAATGCTCCAGGAACATCCCAGAGAATGATTGATTTTGTAATTCGAGGATTAGAACACACAGATAACTATATTGATGACTTAGTTACAGGGAGTGGCACTTGGGAAGAGCATATCTCTGCAGTAGAAAAGCTGTTTGACAGGCTTTCCTAGGACAACCTTACAGTTAACTTGGCTAAGAGTGAATTTGGCCATGCCAGTGTGACCTGTCTTGGCTATGTTGTAGGTCAAAGCAAGTTGGCTCCTGTTCGGGCAAAAGTCCAGGCAATTTCTCAAGTTCCTATTCTGACTGCTAAGAAGGCTGTTAGAAGGTTTCTGGGAATGGATGGATATTATCGTAAGAACTTTGCTGCTATCGCTCTTCCTCTGACCAATCTCCTGAAGAAGGGTGAAAAGTTTGTTTGGACCGAGCCTTGTCAGAAGGCATTTGATTGATTGTTATCAGTATTTCAGATTAGGCCAATCAATGCACTGCTGTCAGCAAAATTTAATTAGCAGATTGGAGCTGTGGGTGGCAACACAAGTCATGGGTGCACAGAGAGTAAAGGAGAAGGCCAAAGAGACAACCCTGTGGGGTATGTGTGCTGAGGGTCAGAGAGACAGAGGAGAGGGAGCCCACTCTTACCACCTGCTGGCGATCTGACAGGAAGTCCAGGATCCAGCGACACAAGGCAGGGTGAAGGCCGAGGTCTCTGAGCTCCTTGTCGATACTTCACGCATTCGTATGGCTACTGCTCTGCCCATGACTGCAAGGGACTGCAAGGAACTGCAGAGAACATCAGAGAAACAAGCCTCCCCTGCATGGACTCTTCCTACACTTCCCCTGCCTCGGAAAAGCAGGCCATGTACTCAAAGATCCTCACAACCACAGACATTCTTGCTGCAAACCTGCTCTCCCATTGGGAAGAGATACAAAAGCCTTAAAGTGCGTAACACCAGGCTGAAGGACGGCTTCCTGTCTGCAGTTATAAGCCAAATGAATGATAAAATGGACTCAACCTCACAATGTAACTGGACGTGACCCTGCACCATATGTCCATCTGCACCGCACTTTCTCTGCAGCCATAATGCTTTGTTACAGTGATTATTTTGATGTATATCAGCTCAGTGTACAGTTGAAATGTATCCATCTGTCTGGATGGTATGTCAGGCAAGATTTTCACTGTAGCTCAGTACATGATGATAATAAACCAATTTCCCAGTTTAATTGTGTGGAAATATTAGACAGACTGAGCTTCTGCTCTGGAACCACAGAAGGAAACTGAACTGTTGTAATTTCTGTGGAAAGCAAATATATGGAAAATGCTTCAATCTCACATTACGATCTGCGGTAACTGGGATCAGGTGACCGGTGGTGGGTCTCCCATATCAATATCAGAATCAGGTTTAATAGCACCGGCATGTGTCATGAAATTTGTTGTCCCTGCGGTAGCAGCAGAACCTAATTCATAACAATAGTTTTGAAAAATTGTGATTTAAAATAAGAATATACATATATATAGTACAAAAATAGAGAAAAAAAGTAATAAGCTATTTTAATTGTGTGGAGCAATTTGACTGACTGGGTGTTGTTTTGGAAATTCTGAAGTGAAGCTGAACTAAACTTTACACATTTTTAAGAAACTCAGAGAAATGCAAATGGCTAAATTCTCACATAAACGGGTCAGACACCCAGAAACATCGGCAGCACTTCAGCACCTCAAAACAGTGAATGAAACATGCAGAAACTATTGCAGAGAAAAAAGACATTGTCCACCCACAACGAGAGGACGTGACAGATCCGGATCTCACTGCCTTGTCTGAACGGGGAAAGATGAAGCTACACGGACACATAGAACAGTGACCCGCAGATGCTGCAGATCTGCAGAAATATGTGAACAGGAACCGGGATCAGGTGACGGGTGGAGGGACTCCCTCCTGAACTGTTGACTCTGCTCCTCGCCCCTCACATGCTGCCCGACCCATCCACCGCATTCCCCACATTATTCCATATTTACCCCAGATACATGATTATTTTTCCCACACCATATCTTCCCCGATCCTTTTCCCTCCACGTCCAGGTCACAGAGTCACCGGCTCAATTCCCATCCAGGTCCAAAACATAATTCAGACGCAAAAAGGAAATGTTCACGTTTCATTTAAATCAGTTTTGTGTTTCTAAACACTAATTTCTATTCACATTCCTCCAGAGCCTTGCTGGACAGGAACACTGAAACATCAAGGGAGAAACAGCAGGAGGCAATTCAGCCCCTCTAACCATCAGCAAGATGGCGGCTGCTCACCCATCTCAGCCATGTGTTTCTGCCCGATCCTCATTTCCTCGATCCCTTCGGTCTCCACACATCTGTTTTACGTGCGGACAATCACTGAGTCTTCACCGCACTCTGTGGTGGGGATTTATAAACATTCACCACCCTCGGAATGGAGACATTTCCCCTCATTTCAGTCCCGCACAGTCTATCCCTGTTTCAGAGACTGAGATCCCTGGTTCAACCGGTAATGATGTTGTGCATTTCAGTGTGTTCACCTCTCAGTCCTCGATTCTCTAAAAGAAAGGGTTATCACATTTGATCTTTCTCCATATGATGACCCCACCACCCCAGGGATCAGTCTGGTGTATCTTCATTGCACTCTCTCTAACAAATACTCTCTAACCTCTTTGTTAATCCTCTATAGAATTAATTACCATCTTCTGCAGCCCCGTGTTGCCCCGATCACTCACCTCCCACCCGTCACTATTTCCACCTTCCCACCTCCCCCCTCACCTGGATCCACCTCTCACTCCCCGGCTCTTGCCCCATCCCCACCCCTCACCTCCTTTCTCTGACTATTTCCCGTCCACTCTCAGTCCAGACGGAGGGTCTCGGCCCGAAATGTTGACGGTCCATTTCCCTCCACAGATGCTGCCCGACCCACTGAGTACCTCCAGCAGTTTGTTCTTTGGTCTGTATAACCCGTGTCAGTATGGGGAGCGGGATTTTACATCATATTCCAGGTACAATCTCAACAAAGCACAGATAATTATCACTTTACCCGGACCATTGGCCCCGCTTGCAGGGCAACAGTCTGCCGGTGTTTGCCCCCAATGTGGTGACACCACCGTGGGCTCAGACATTTCCACAGATGAGCCCCTCCTGTCCCCACCGGGACAAACATCCTGTCCGCCCCCTCTCTCAGCATCTTCATCCTTTCAATACAATCCCTCCCTCCCCGGGGAACCGGCATCAAACCGACGGGCCGAGCGGTCTCCTCCTACCTCTCAGCGATACATCAGACTCCGGCCGCGGGAGACGCTTCACAAACGCCCCAACTTCCCTCGGAGGGAAATGGAAATAAATCAGAAAGCGGACATTTACTTTGAGGTTTTCTCCGCTCTGAGGAGGCGGTTGGCGCTTGAGCGGGAGACGTACTCAGCGGGGTAACGCCCACTCGGCTTGTCCGCCTCCGTGACTGGTTGTAACCAGTGATTGACATCGCTTCGCACCAATGGGAATAACGTAGCTCCTGACTCCTCTGTTGACAGCGATGGGGGAATGGGCTGGTCACGTGATTATTAGCCCAGCCGTTGTACCGATGAAGCTCGTGGGTGACGTAAGACACCGCGCACGTGAGGGCAGATCCCGGTGTGGGGAGCCCATGTGTGACGTCAGGCGCGTGGGGGGTAGGAGCTGTGTGACGTCACCTGTGGGAGAGCGCAGGCATTTAAAAGCACCTTAATGGACTTTTCAGTGGGACAACAACATTAATCACGGGTTTCATCACTGAATCCAGGGTTGTGGGATGTAAAGTCCCCTGTTATGTGTCCGGCTGTGCCGTGTTGTTGGTGGAGTGGGCAGCGTGGTGTTTGTCTCGATTCGGGTCACAACACCAGAATTGCCAGCGGGGTCCACACACAGTGTATTAGTCAACAGAAAACCTTTCGTCCCTGCAGTCTTTGTCTCCTGGTAAACTCAACACCCTGACAGTGTGGACCATAGATACCCCTTCCTCTCAGAGTCAGGGAATCATTCAGACAGCTGATCGATATATATTGGTCATTAAAATTCACCCAGATTCGTTTGGACGGATTTGACGTGGAGTTCGGGGTGTCACAATGAAAGGGCCGGATGGCCGAACTCTCTCCGTTGTCCAAACATCCTTCCAGGTGAGGCGACACTTCACCTGTGAATCTTCCGGGGTCGCCCGTTGTGTCCGCTGCTCCCGATGCGGCCGCCTCTACACTGGTGACACCGGCTCCACCGCAGTTGTGCGGGGTAGGGGTGATTTTTTTTGTGGGGGGCTCGATGTTATTGTTCCCTTTTGTGCGGAGGGGTGGGTTTTGGGGTTTGATGATTGGGATCCCGTTCTTCTTGATCCGGGGGGTGGGGTGGGAGTTTGATTTTTCTCCCTGAGCGACTTTCATGCTCTTTCTTTGTTTCGTGGTTCTATGGAGAAACAGAAACTCAGTGTTATTTATGGATAGCTGCTCTAATAATAAACTAACCTTTGAACTATCCGCTCCGTGCGGGAGTTCCCGGTGTCCAAACATTTTCATTCTGATTTCCATTCCTGCTGCTACCCGGCCTGCTGTGTTCGGCCAGCGTTTTGTTTGTGTTGCTTTGGATTTCCAGAATCTACAGACTTTGTCGTGTTTGTGATTTACCTCTCCGTTGTCCTTCCGGCCCCCGACCACGGGTGGCGCTGTATAGATCTCCAGCCACTGGTGGCGCTGTATAGATCTCCAGCCACTGGTGGCGCTGTGCAGATCTCCGGCCTTCGGCGACGATGTGCAGACCTCCGGCCATCGGTGGCGCTGCGGAGAAACGCCTGCTGAACGCATGCGCGGTGCCGAGTGCCGCTGTTGTTGGCGGTTCTCCGATTCGAGCAGGGGTGAGTCGGGAATGATCCCGGTGTTGTGTAACTCGGGGGCCGGTTGCATTGGGAAAGGGCCGGGCCCGAGCTCTGCCGGACGGCTGAGGAGCAGGGCTGAAGTGGTAATTTTTTAGCTGCCGGAGCTGTGGGGGGGGGGGGGGGGGGTGGGTGGTGGTTTGATTGATAAGTTCGTGGCCTAAGTTGGAAGGCCTGAAGTTATACAGCGCTCGGTGCCTGCACGTGTCGTTCAACTCTTTGAGTGATTATGCAGAAAGTTTGAAGTTAATAACTTTTGTGGTATTTCTGTTTGACATAATTGAAAATGGCTAGGTTTTGTAAAATTGATCGGTTTTGTAAAATTGACTCCTTCCACCTTAGGCCATGAACTTATCAATCACTTCCAGTTTGTGATATCCAATTTGTGTACATGCTCATTTCATTTACTGGGCAACTGCCTTGCCCCATACGTGCAATGAGCAGGTGCACAAATTGGATGTGACATATATAGGGCTTCCTATAATGGCAAGCAGTAAACCAAGGTGAAATAAATATATGAATTCCAGAGCTCCACAGCTAAGACATTAACAAGATGACAGCCTATCATTACATTTCAGTGTATAACTGGTAAAATTAAACATATAATACTTAATTTAATAATATGACAAAATATTGCATTGTTGCACTTAACCGATTATCATAAAATATAATTATCAAGCAAGTAAAATAACTTTGTTTGCTTAGAAGCCAAAGGGTTGTTACTGAGAAAAATTTACTTTAGGATTTGCGAGTAATCCACGGACCACCATAGATGTAGCCTTACTAATACGACTGAGTCAGAGCAGACGGCAGGGCCCGCAGCGCTTAGCAGTGTTCCTCAGAGGTATAAAAATAACAGAAATAAAGCAATTCATTTTTTACGATTTTAGCCACCTAAATTGGAACCAAGTAATCAAGTATGAAAAAATAAACTCTGATGAACTATTGCAAAAGCCACAAATATTGCTGAATGTTATTCTCAAAAGTGGTAGGTTGGCAAATCTGCCTCGTACCATTTCTCTCGCAGAAATGGTTGGACGGGAAGTGTATCTGTGAGTGTCGATACAATCTCCTCACACGTCGGGTGTTACATAGTTCGACCTTTACAGATCCTGTTTAGTCTTTAAATATATAAAAAGTTAAAGAAGTTTGAATCTTTACATAAATTATTATCGCATTTATACAAATAGAAAATATCGTTGTTTGGAAGTGACAAATGTTAACGGGAGGACAGCAACCATTTGGGAGTTTTGGAAATGCATTTCATCTCATTCATTGCCTCACTAAATTACTCTTTTTCCTATCAACACAAAGAGAAAAAGAGCCTCTTTCCCATCAGCTACAGTTGGTGGAGCGAGGCCAAGGGGTTGATCCGCTATTAATGGTAGTTGAAATGACATAAAACTACCTTATAGCCCAGAAATGTTTTTTTTTCCATTTAGCTTGTAAAACAAAACTAAATTTATCCAGGTGTAGAAGAGGATTTTGGATGATTAGCTTGTGTATTTGATCAAAATCAGGAAGAAGATGAGCGAGCAGTGAATTTTTCTTTCATTGTTTTAAACTTCTAAACTTGGGTTTCTATGTTCATTCCGTGCTTAATATAGCTCCTTCCTGGAATCCAATGGTACCCGTTGGAAAGAGCAGGAAAATGCTTGCACTTCTGTGCAGGTATTTCCCAGCTTCCTTGGACAATGGGTCGAGCGAGAAGGAATTTCACAAATACCTAAATAAAAAACAGTCACAGCTCCAGGATTAAACCAAAAACGATCAAATATCCTAATGTTATTACTGGTACTTTTCCCCACCAGCCAACACCCCCACTTCCCAACCCCCTGCTTCCGTAGAATTCCCTCTATTTAATATGTGGCTGCTGTTAAATTACCCGCTTGTTTATTTTGACTTTTTTACAGAGGTATCGGAGCAGTTGTCCGGTGAGCTCTGGTAGCACTGCACCTCTGAATGTATGATCCCTTCTCCCACCTGGTTCCATCTGCTTATCTCTGCTCATCTTGTTCAACCTCTGTGCAGTCTCCTAAACCCATCTTCCTGCTTCAGTGATTTACATCTCCCATCTGGGTCATCTTCGGTCCACCCTGTATCCCACCTCCTCAATGTTATATATCAGCAAACTTTCTTCCAACCTCTGTCTTCATTGTGAAGTGTTCTTTTGTACCTTTGGCCTCGCTGAGTCATTTCCAGAATCGGTTATTGTTAGCTGGAATGCCGGAGGGTCATCAGGTCCCAGTTCTGTTGTGCATTGGTGTGGAGGTGCTAGTTTATGAACAGTGACGGGCTGACACACTGCAGCATTTTGCTGGCAGCAAAGAGTACTGGGAGAGTTGGTGCTTGGGCTCTAATCCTGTGATCGGCTTTCCAGGCAAATGGAACTATTGGTGTTTTGGCTTTGACTTTGGTTTGAGCTTCTACAGATGGGGCCGGACGCTCGTCCTGCAATGAAGCAGAAATTTCGAGCAGCTGGACATTGGTTGTGGGGAAATCCCGGATTGCACGACCCAGTGTGAGATGTGGGGACGATGTGTGAGACTCTCAGGGTTGGTGAGTGGCAGATTAAGCTGTGTGAGTCTGTGAGGTTGGGTCCTGGGATATCATAGTTTTTGATCCAGCTAAAGTGGACCCAGGGATTGAGCTGTTTGGGCTTGTGAGGTGTTGATCGAGTATTTCTGGCCTGGGATCAGATGTTTGTTTCTGGAGTTCCTTTGGAAGCAATGACTGCCAGTCTGAGGAGAGGATGAGTTCCCATTCCATCCTCACAGGGAGAGGCTGTGAGTAACTGGGCTGTTCCGTGTTTACAACAGTAGAAATAGACCCTGAGTCTGGTGTTCAAACTGTGTTTGGAAATCTCCCCCCCCCCCACTGTCACACAGTGGAAATCAGGCAGCTGTGCTGGAGATCTGCACTAATATCTGAAAATGTTTGAACTCAATCTAATGAAATGTTATTAATTGAATTGTATTGTAAGCTGTTCCTTACCTGCAGAGTCTTTCTGGTAATTCCAGTTTCTTTTTATTTCTTGGTTTATATTTCATGGAATGGACCTGTTTTAACCTGGAAATGAAAATGGCTGTGATAGTTTGTAGGCCTCCGTTAGAGTCTCTGCAGGTCTCCCCTCTCCACGCCAACGATGTTGTCCAAGGGAAGGGCATTAGGACCCATACAGTTTGGCACCGGTGTCGTCGCTCAAGGACACACAGGCAGCCTCTGCCAAGGCTCGAACTAGCAACCTTCAGATCACTAGACCAACGCATTAACCACTTGGCCACGCGCCAGCACATGTGATAGTAGAACAGTAAAGAAAGCACAACTTTTCCCTGTCAATTATCCTGGAACCGATTTTTCCGTTTTTCCTGGAAATGTGTTCAGTACAGTGTTCCTAACAAGGTTTACATGAATAATCTCAGGAACGATCGGTGTTATGAATGAGGAGCATTTGATGGTTCTGGACCTGTGCTCAATGGAGTTTAGAGGGCCGGTGGGGGTGGTGGAGGGATGTATGGTTAATAAACCTACCGAATGCTGAAAAGCCTGGATACAATGGACATGGAGAGGATGTTTCCATTAGACTGTGATCTGACAGTGCAGTCTCAGAATAAAGATGCTTCCCCTTAAAACTCAGATGAGAAACATTTTATGGCCAGAAGATGTCTGATCTTTGGAATTTGTTGCCACAGAGGGTGGTTGAAGCTGCCATTTGGGTATACATATGACAGAGATTAACATATTGATGATTGCTGAGCAGCTCAGGGTTACAGGAGGAAGGCAGGAATGTGGTGTTGGAATAAAAATCAGCCCTGGTTGAATGGTGGAGCAGACCAGATGTATCGAATCACCTAATTCTGTTCCTGTGTCTTATGTCTTACCATGACTGAATGATGGCTCCTTCTTATCCCATATCGTCTGTGACATGTGAGGGACAATAAAAGATTCTTCACTGAGATCATTACATCTGCCTTCAGTGTTTAAATTTCAGTGAGTTTTGTTCTTAGTAACATTACACAGAAATGTTTGGTTCTCCTTTTCATTATTAATGTGCTTCATTGTCTCTCTGTTTAAAGTTCGACCTGTGGTGAGAGATTTATTTGAAGAAAAACCCCAACTGGAGGCAAACCACGACTGATGACGTGGGAACAGCAACAAATGAACCAACCCGAGGACTGAGAGCACCGACTGGAGAGAACCCATCTGACTCGGAGATTCCGGTGATTCAGTCAGGAGAAAGTTTGGTGAGTCTCATTTACTCAAACACTGGTCCTTTAGACATTACATACCTGTACAAAGGAAGGGAGGAAATAGTTGGAGTGAGACTGAATGTGCCCAGCAGAACCAGTTATGCCTCTGTCAGACCCAGTTGCAATCAATCCAGGTCTGGTAATGTGCTTCCAGCAGCCCAGCCCTTTGAAACCACTCCCATTCCCTCACAGTGGTTACTCAGTAAAAGATCCTGCATCCTCTGAAGTAGCTTTTGGTCAGATCTGAGTGGGGAGAGGGAAAGAGAGGGGAGTGTTTATACTGACTGTCTTTCAAAAACAGTATTTGTTTGAACTTGCTGCAAACTCTACCCATACCCTGTACTTTCTCAACCAAATTATTGACATAGATTACAAGTAGCAATGGGTGTAACCCCAGGGAACGTCACTAAGCATGGAACTCGAGTCCAAGAAACAGCCTCTCATCATCACCCTGTGCCTCCTACCACCCAGCCATTCCCAGACTCTGGGGCTCTGTAACAAACTCAATGTTAACAGGAAGATTAGTCAGTGATTAAGATGATGAGAGAATTGTGGCCTCCTGAAAGGACACGCGAGCTGAGCTGTCTGATTCACTGGACCAGTTCCACCCTCGTTGACAACGTAATTTACCCGTTGCCCATCCACCCACGTCATATCACCCACAGTACCCCAACCACTCTCTGTCCCGCCAGTGGCCCCACACCCTTCTGACCATTCATCCCACACCGACACATAGACAGGCCCCCTTCACCCACGTTCACCCTCCCAGCTTGGGGAACCACAACAAACTGATCCCGCGATCCCGACACGGTGCAAAACTAAAACCAGGGATGCAAGACTGGAGAGCCCGGAGCCTCCCGCTGTCCGGCTCGGTCCCACCCCTTTCCCACAGCAACCAGCCCTCGATTTACACAAACCCGAGATTAACCCCTTCCTCACCGCCACCTGAACAGGGGAAACACCCGCATCAGCTGGGGTTGAGCTGCAGTTGGTCCCCATATGAGTTAAAACTCCCCGCTGTCGGATATGGAGACCAGAATCGTACGCGGTAAAACCATATAACAATTACAGCACGGAAAAAGGCCATCTCGGCATTCCTAGTGCGTGCTGAACACTTACTCTCACCTAGTCCCACTGACCTGCACTCAGCCCATAACCCTCCATTCCTTTCCTGTCCATATACCTATACAATTTCTTTTTAAATGAAAAAATCGAACCTGCCTCTACCACTTCCACTGGAGGCTCGTTCCACACAGTTATCACTCTCTGAGTAAAGAAGTTACCCCTCATGTTACCCCTAACCTTTTGCCCCTTAACTCTCAACTCATGTCCTCTTGTTTGAATCTCCCCTACACTCAATCGAAAAAGCCTATCCACATCAACTCTATCAATCCCCGCATAATTTTAAATACCTCTATCAAGTCCCCCCTCAACCTTCTATGCTCCAAAGAATAAAGACCTAACTTGTTCAACCTTCCTCTGTAACTTAGGTGCTGAAACCCAGGTAACATTCTAGTAAATCTCTGTTCTCTGTTGACATCTTACGTATAATTTGGTGACCAGAACTGTATATAATGTTCCAAATCTGGCCTCACCAATGCCTTGTACAAATTTAACATTACATCCCAACTCCTATACTCAATGCTCTGATTTATAAAGGACAGCATACCAAAAGCTTTCTTCACCACCACATGAGCTTCCACCTTCAGGGAAATATGCAACATTATTCCTAGATTTCCTCACAGTCTACAAGCTTTCTCTATTTGTGAACTAACCTCTTCTCTCCTAGACTCTTCAATTTGATTCCCACCACCCAACCATTCTAGTTTAAAGTCTCCCCAGTAGCCTTCACAGATCTCCCCACCAGGATATTGGTCCCCCTAGGTTTCAAGTGCAATCCGTCCTTTTTGTACAGGTCACTCCTGCCCCAAAAGAGGTCCGAATGATCCAGAATCTTGAATCCCTGCCCCCTGTTCCAATCCCTCAGCCACGCATTTATCCTCCACCTCATTCCATTACTACTGTCACTGTCGCGTGGCACAGGCAGTAATCCCGAGATTACTACCTTTGCAGACCTTCTTCTCAACTCTCTTCCAAGATCCCTATATTCTCCTTTCAGGACCTCTTCCCTTTTCCTACCTATGTCATTGCTACCTATATGTACCACGACCTATGGCTCCTCACCCTCCCACTTCAGGATATCATGGACGTGATCAGAAACATCCCGGACCCTGGCACCAGGGAGGCAAACTACCATCCGGGTCTCCTGACTGCTTACACAGAATCGCCTATCTGACCCCCCTAACTATTGAGTCCCCTATTGCTACTGCCTTCCTCTTCCTTTCCCTACCCTTCTCAGTTACAGGTCCGGACTCTGTGCCGGAGGCACAGCCCCTGTTGCTTCCCCCAGGTAGGCTGTTCAACCCCCCCCCCCCCAACAGTACTCAAACAGGAGTATTTATTGTCAAGGGGTACAGCCACTGGGGTACTCTCTAGTACCCGACTCTTCCCCTTCCCCATCCTAACCGTGACCCACCTGTTTGCCTCCCGTGGCCCCGGTGTGACCACCTGCCTGTAACTCCTCTCTATCAACTCATCACTCTCCCTGACCAGACGAAGGTCATCGAGCTGCAGCTCCAGTTCCCTGACACAGACCCTTAGGAACTGCAGCTCGGCGCAGATGTGAATGTCCGGGAGGCTAGGAGACTCCGGGACCTCCCACATCCGACACCGAGAACAGCAAGCTGCCCTCACACTCATAATTCCCAGCATGGAACCGTAATCCCACGGTGGATTTGTTCGGTGAGTTGTGAACATACGTGATTAATGACTCTGCAACTGGGGACTGGATAAATAGTTAATCTAACAATTCTAATCAGACACACAGTCTCCTTGCCTTTCTCCCTCACCCCTAGCTACTTACCCCACTTCCCTCACCACACCCTCCTCACAGTCTTTCTCATTGGGGCCCTCTACTCCAGCCCTCCCTTCTTGCTCCCTCTCTCCCACACTCTCAACTCTCCCTCACCCCTTCCTTATCATCGCCCCCTCAATCATCCTTGCTTCCTCACCGCCTCTCTCCCTCCCGCTTCTCTCTTCCCTATCCCTCTCAGTTGCACTGCTACTTGACCAGTCTCCCACTCTCTTTCACCCCTTTCCTCGCGCTTTCCTTTTTTGCTACTCTCTCTACCCCTCTAGTAATAAATCGTACTCCTCTCTCTTGTTTCTCTTCATCTCCTCACTCTGTCATGCCTCTCTTCATTTCTCTCTCCCTCTCTCCCCTATCCATGTTTCTCTTACTCTTCCATTCTCTCTCCCATCCCACAATCCTTGTCCCTAACCCTATCACCCACCAACTCGATCTCAGTCACCCTCTGTCTTCCCCTCTCCATCTCCTCCTCTCTCATGCACCTCAATCAAACTCGTCTCTCTCACTCAGTCGCCTCCACCACTCTGTAACCTCTTCCATTTCCAGCTCTCTCCCTCTCTGTCTCTCTCCCTACATCCCACCCTCCCCCCTCTCTCAAACACTCTCCCTGCTGGCTCCCGTATCCCACACTGTCTTCCCCTCTTTCTCACCCTCCAAATCTACCACTCACCCCACGCATTCTCCCTCTTCGCTCCTTGTCAGTCCCACTCCTCCTCCTCCTCCCCCTCTCCCCCGTCACACCCCGCGCTCTCCACCCCAGTATGCAAACGCCTGGGCACCACTGGTCAAACTTCCTGTTACTATGAATAGTTCAGTGAGTAGAAGGTGAACTGGTCTCCAAAAGTCATAAAATTAAAGATAAAACATTCAACATTTTAAGCAAGATTAGTGTATTATTAAAAACACAAAAATGCTGGTAGAATTCAGCAGGCCAGACAGCAACTATGGGAGGAGGTAGTGACAACGTTTTGGGCTGAAATCCTTCTTCAGCAGTTTAGTGTATTATTTCTGTTTTGTACAATTTTAGAGTGGGGAAAAAAAGGAAAGGAGCATCATGGAAAAGTTTGGGCACCCCAAGAGATTTGAGCTCTCAGTTAAATTTTACCAAGGTCTCAGACCTGAATTAGCTTGTTAGGACAATGGCTTGTTCACAGTCATCGTTAGGACAGGCCAAGTTATGCAGATCACAAACCCAGACTCCTCAAACCTTGTCCCAACAATCAGCAGCCATGGGCTCCTCTAAGCAGCCGCCCAGCACTCTGAAAGTTAAAATAATTGATGCCCACAAAGCAGGAGAAGGCTATAAGAAGATAGCAAAGCGATTTCAGGTAGCCGTTTCCTCAGTTTGTAATGTAATTTAAGAAATGGCAGTTAACAGGAACGGTGGAGGTCAAGTTGATGTCTGGAAGACCAAGAAAACTTTCCGAAAGAACTACTCGTAGGATTGCTGGAAAGGCAAATCAAAACCCCTGTTTGACTGTAAAAAGACCTTCAGGAAGATTTAGCAGACTCTGGAGTGGTGGTGCATTGTTCTACTGTGCAGTGACACCTGCACAAACATGACCTTCATGGAGAGTCATCAGAAGAAAACCTTTCTTGCGTCCTCACCACAAAATTCAGCGTCAGAGGTTTTTCTGACATTGAGGGAGAGTTTGTTTTCTTGACACCAGACAGAGGTTGTTCAGACCTCAGACAGAGTCAGCATCAAATGCTTGAGCCTGGTGCGATGGATGTGTTGAGCTGTGGAAATCACGATGCACGAAGCATCGTAGGAAAGCCAGATGAGCCCAGGGCATGGAATTGTGATATCGTAGGCATTACTGGGAATTGGTTGCACCCAACAGTCTGAGGGATCTAGAGGAACAAATTTGTAGAGAGTTCACAGACTATACCAAGAAACAATAGTTGATATAGTAAGTGATTTTAACTTTCCATATATTGACTGGGACTCCCATACTGTAAAAGGACTAGATGGGGTAGAGTTTGTCAAATGAGCCTTAATCAGTACGTAACACATCCGGTGTAGAAGTGTGCAATAAGCTTTGGGAAACGATCTAGGGCTGGTGACAGAAATTAGTGAATGGCAACACTTTGTGTATAGTGATCATAATGCCATGAGATTCCAAGTAAGTACGGAAAAACAGAGGCCTGGACCTCTCGAGATTCTAAATTGGAGAAAGATCAATTTTCATGGTATTTGCAAGGATTTGACAAGTGTGGACTGGGACAGGCTGTTTTCTGGCAAAGGAGTACTTGGTAAGTGGGGGTTCTTCAGAAGTGAAATTTTGAGGGTGTAGAGTTTGTATGTGCCTACCATAATAAAACTTGAAAGGTAATTGGTGCAGGGAACCTTTGTTTTTAAGAGATATCGAGGCCAGGGATATTTTGTTCCTCTAAATTCCTCAGGCTGTTGGATGTTACCAAGACACATTAATGACTACAATATCATATTTCCACACCCTGAGCTCATCTGACTTTCTGTAGTTGTCTTCTGTTGGTTTCTAAAAGCTTCCCAATGTTTTTTGCTGTATTATTTGCCCTCTCTTTGGCTTTTATGTTGGCTAAGGCTTCTCATTTCAGCCACAGTTGTGTCCTCCTGCCTTTCCAATGCTCAACTTCTTTGGGATGTGTCTATCACTCAGCTCCCGAGTTGCTCCCAGAAACTCCAGCCATTGCTGCTCCATCGTCATTCCTACCAGATTCCCCTTCCAGTCAGGTTTGGCCAGCTTCTCTGTCACAGAAACATGGAGAAGGTCAGAACAGAAACAAGCCCACTCTGGACGATCGGAATGGTAATCTATACTGGAGACAAAATAGATGGGGGAGGTTTGAAATAGTAGTTTTGTATCTGTATTTGCTCAGGAGATGGACACAGAGTCGATAGAGGTGACACAAAGCAGCAACAACTTCAGAGACCCTGGACAGATTACAGAGGTGGAGGTTTTTGCTGCCTTAAGACAAATTAGCGTGGATTAATTCCCAGGGCTCGGCAAGTTCCCTGGGACCCTGCGGATGACAAGAGCAGAAATTGTCAGGGTTCAAGCAGAGATATTGAAATCATCCTTAGTGACAGGTGAGGTACTGGAGGATTGGAGGACAGACAATGTTGTTCCACTGTTCGAGAGGGGCTCTAAGTAAAAACGAGAAAATGTTATGTTAGTGAACTTGACATCAGTTGTGGGAAAGTTATTAGAACATATGGGCAGGAACCCGATATATAAGTATTTGGCTCAATGTGGACTGATTAAGGATAGACAGCATGGTAGATCATGTCTGACCAGTCTTATAGAGTCTCTCGAGGAAGTTATCAGGAAAGTGGATGAAGACAAGGCAGTGGATGTTGTCTACATGGACGTTAGCAAGGCACTTGACAAAATCTCATATGGGAGGTTGGTCAAGAATGTTCAGTCATTCAGCATTCTAGATTAGACAGGAAATCGGATGAGACAATGTCTTTGGGAGAAGCCAGAGTGTGGTAGCAGATGGTTGCCTCTCTGTCTGGAGGCCTGTTACTAGTGGTTGCCACGGAGATCAGTGCTGGGTCTGTTGTTGTTTGTCATCTATATCAGTAATCTGGATGATAGTGTGGTTAACTGGATCAGCAGATTTGTGGATGACACCAAGACTGGTGGTGTAGTGGACAGCGAGGAAGACTATCAAGGCTTGCAGTGCAATCTGGACCCCCTGGGAAAATGGTTTGAGAAATGGAAAATAGGTGTTCCACTTTGGTCTGACCTACCAAGGGAGGCCTTTCACAATGACTGATCGGGCACGGAGGAGTGTTGTGGAAGAAAGGGACTTGGGAATACAAGTCCTTAATTCACTGAAAGTGGTCTCACAGTCAGATAGAGATGGAAGGAAAGACTTTAGCCCACTGGCCTTCATGAACCAAATATTGACATTATATAGATGTTATGTTGACTTGTAGAAGACATTGGTGAGGCTTAATTTAGAGTATTGTGTGTAGTTTTGGTCACCTGCCTACAGGAAAGCTGTAAAAGAGGTTCAGAGATTTCAGAGAAAATTCACAATGAAGTTGCCATGTCTGGAGGACTTGGGTTATAAGGAAAGATTGAACAGGTCAGAACTTTATTCCTTCGAATGTAGCAGATTGAGGGGAGATTTGATTGTGATAGAGAGGAATAGATAGTGGAAATGCAAGCTGGCTTTCTCCACTGAGATTGGGTGGGACTACAACCAGAGGCCAGGGGTTAAGGGTGAAAGGTGAAATGTTAAGGAGAACATGAGGGGAAACTTCTTCGTACAGACAGTCATCCGGGTGTGGAATGAGCAGCCTTCAGGAGTGCCAGCTCGATTTCAACATTTAAGAGGTTTGTGTAGGTACCTGGATGGTAGAGGTGTGGGAGTGGGCAGTTTAAATAGTTCAGCACAAACTAGATGGCCCAAAGGACCTGTTTCTGTGTTCAACACGAGTGAATCTGCAGATGCTGGAAATAAATAAAAAAACACGAAATGCTGGCAAAACTCAGCAGGTCAGACAGCATCTATGGGAGGAGGTAATAATGACATTTCGGGCCGAAAACCTTCATCAGGAGTGAAGTAACATGGAATGGTCGATGGGGATAAGAAGTGGGGGGAGGGTTAAAGTAGAGAGCTGGGAAGTGATAGGCTGGAGGGAAATGGGCTGGGGGAAGGTGGAGAATTATGGGAAATAAAAGAGAAAGAAAGGTAGGTCTGGGGGGAGAGATTATAGGGAGGGGGGACAAAGAGAGAGAAAGAGAACCAGACTAAAATAATCGATAGGGATGGGGGTAAGGGTGGGGGGCAGGGGTATCAATGGAGTTCAGTGAGTTGGATGTTCATGCCGGCAGGAAGGAGGCTACCTAGGCGGGAGATAAGGTATTGCTCCATCGAACTGTGTCTCCATCTTGATGGCAGAGGAGGCCAAGGACAGACATGTCGGAGTGGGAGTGGTCTGTGGAATTGAAGTGTGTGGCCACAGGGAGATCCCGCCACTGCTGGAGGACTGAGCGCCGGTGTTCAGCGAAACGGTCTCGCAGTATGTGGCGGGTCTCCCCAATGTATAAATGTCCACATCGGGAGCACCGGATACAGTATATCACCCCGGTTGACTCACAGGTGAAGTGGTGCCTTACCTGAAAGGACTGCCTGGGGCCTGGGACTTCATTAACTTCGCTTCCAACTTTCACCTCAAATTCACCTGGTCTATTTCCGACACCTTCCTCCCCTTTCTAGATCTTTCTGTTTCTATCTCTGGAGACACCCGATCCACTGACATCTACTACAAACCTACTAACTCCCTCAGCTACCTAGACTATTCCTCCTCCCACCCTGTCTCCTGCAAAAATGCTATCCCTTTCACTCAATTCCTCCGCCGCATCTGCTCTCAGCATGAGGCCTTTCATTCTCGGGCAAAAGAGATGTCTTCCTTTTTTAAAGAAAGTGGCTTCGTCCACTATCAACTCTGCCCTCCATCGTTCCTCCCATATTTCACGCACCTCTGCCCTCGCCCATCCCCCGCCAGCCCACCAGGGATGGAGTCCCCCCTGGTCCTCACCTATCACCCTACCAGCGTACAGATCCAACGCATAATCCTCCGTAACTTCCGCCACCTCCTACCTCCTACGTGATCCCACCACCAACCACATCTTCCTCTCCCCCCCCACCCTCGGCTTTCAGCAGGGAACACTCCCTACGCGACTCCCTTGTCCATTCATTCCCCCCCAACCCTCCCCACCGACCTCCCTCCGGGCACTCTTCCCTGCAAATGGAAGAAGTGCTACACATGCCCCCAAACTTCTTCCCTCACCACTATCTCAGGCCCCAGACAGTCCTTTCAGGTGAGGCATCACTTCAGCTGAAAGTCAACTGGGGTGATATACTGTATCCGGTGCTCCCGATGTGGCCATTTATTCATTGGGGAGACCCGCCGCAGACTGGAAGACCATTTCGCCGAACATCGGCCATCGGTCCTCCAGCAGTGGTGGGATCTCCCTGTGGCCACACACTTCAATTCCACAGACCACTCCCACTCCGACATGTCTGTCCTTGGCCTCCTCTGCCATCAAGATGGAGACACAGGTGGATGGAGCCATACCTTATCTCCCGCCTAGGTAGCCTCCTTCTGCCGGCCTACCCTTACCCCCATCCCTATCGATTATTTTAGTCTGTTTCTGTGTTGTACATTTCTAGAAGAACCTGAAATATTACAACAATTCACTCTGAGCCCTTTTAACAACTGTGCGAACCAACCATTCACCTCAGCAGGAATTTTTATATGGCGTTAAAACTGTGGCACTTTAAGTTAATAACACAAAAGAAAATCCCAGCTGCACATCAAGAAAAACTATTTGTGTGAGAGTGTTTAAGTTACTGTGGGGCCGGGCACCCATGCAGCTCAGTGGGAACAGGGAATAATACCAATGGAGAGAGTCAGACTGAGCCAAGGCACAAATTTGAGACGGCAGAAATGCCCCATTCTTATAGAGACAGGAAGAGCATCAGGGAATTGATGCTCATTCCAGATACCAGCACTCTGCCCAGTCAGAAGATGATTTCTCTCTCCAGCTTGGGATGTACCTCACTGTAACAGTGTGATACCAGATCAAACCTTGGCAACTCAAGTAATCTCAACTGAAATGTTGTCCTAAACCCACTGATGGATTTTGAAAATCTTTTTACAGGTTAAAAATGAGAAGGAATTTGTCTCCAGGAATCTCAAACTTGGCATGCCAGTTTTGCTGTTTCTGTCTAGATATTTAAGAAGTGGAGCAAGGGATTCAATCGACCATCCTTCCTACTCAGACTGTGGGGAGGGATTCACTCGGTCATTTGACCAACTTGCATGCCCGTCATTTTACACAGGAGAAAGGCCGTTTACCTGCTCAGACAGTGGGAATGGATTCACTTGGTTATCACAATTGAATGTACATCAGCAAGCTCACACTGGGTAAGGCCAATCACCTGTTCTGTGTGTGAGAAGGGATTCAGTCGGTCATCCCACCTGTGGACACACCAGTCAGTTCACACCGGGCAGGAGCTGGTCATCTGCTGAATTTGTGAGGAAAGGTTCACTCGGTCATCTGATCTAATGGCTCACCAGCGAGTTCACACGAGGGAGCGGCCGTTCACCTGCTCAGTCTGTGAGAAGAGATTCACTCACTCTTCCACCTTGTGGAAACACCAGCGAGTTCACACTGGGGAGAAGCCGTACATCTGCTCAATCTGTGGGAAGAGATTCACTGAGTCATCCACCCTACTGGTACATCAGCGAGTTCACACTGGGGAGAAGCCATTCACCTGCTCAGTCTGTGGGAAGAGATTCACTCAGTTAACCCACCTACAGAGTCATCAGCGAGTTCACACTGGGGAGAGGCCATTCACCTGCTCAGAATGTGGGAAAGGATTCACTGAGTTATCCAGCCTACAGAGACATCAGCGAGTTCACACTGGGGAGAAGCCGTTCACCTGCTCAGAATGTGGGAAGAGATTCACTCAGTCATCCACCCTACAGAGTCACCAGCGAGTTCACACTGGGGAGAGGCCGTTCAACTGCTCAGAATGTGGGAAGAGATTCACTCGCTCTTCCAGTCTACAGAGACATCGGCAAGTTCACACCGGGGAGAAGCCGTTCATCTGCTGAGAATGTGGGACAGGATTCACTCAGTCATCCCAACTGCTGGTACACCAGTCGGATCACAATGAGGAGTGGCCATTGTTATGAATCTCTAGGTTTCGTTTGCTGTGGACTATCATTTTAAGAGAGAGAAATGAAGAAGATGAATCAGTCTGACTTGCAGCTATTTTACATTGCTCGCAGCTTGTTTAGTTTAACCGAGGACATAGACACTCAGAGTCAGATGGGGATGAAGGAGGAAAAATGGAAGGATCGAACCCAGGGAACTAGTGGACAAGGGTCACTGTTTGGAATTTTACTATGCCCACAATGGTGGGTTAATTATCAATTCAGCATACATCGAATGTGTGGTTGTTACCTTGTTTGATCCATAGGAGTGGATCTGTTTTGGGGTATCCTGTGAAGACCACTGATGTGTTAACCCTTGCCTAGATGTGGTGTGGTAATTCACTTGACGATACCTCTTGTGACAAGTCACTTTCGGTGATAATTCATATGTGGATTTGGAATGATGACAGATAAAATCTACAGCGACTATTCTCTCATTTTACAACCATGGAACCTGTGGAATTCAACATAATTGCCTTCTCTCGACATTTACCCTAGATTACAAATATCTCTCTCTCATCACCTATTCTGTGGATGAACTGAACATTCATACTTTACCATCTCAAGACTCCAAGCCTTGTTTCCCCCGAGAATAGTTTGGGAGCTATATTTACACACATGCCACTTAACTTTTGTTTATCTTCCTTAAGTTATTGTATAAGTAGATTCTATTAAAGATTGTTTTAACATCAAAAACAGACTCCAGGTGTAGTCCATTGCTGCTGGTTCGTTTCTAAAGCATAACAATTCAGAGTAAAATTGGGGCCTGCAACTGGAATATGAACAGATTTGGGGGTGTATTGATTAGTTATCGATTTCATTGGGGAAATTCCTTTTGATTTATTTGTGTGTGGAAAATCAGCAGCAATGGATGTTGATAGATGTCAGGAAGCACTAGCCTCTGAGGCATTAGAGGACGCCGGTAGGATTGAGTTGTTGAGTCTTGCTAGAAGGTTAAAACTTGCTAAGGGGAAATCGACAATGAGGAGGGCTCAGATGCAGAGGATAATAGCTGAACATTATGTATCTGAGGGAGTGTTTAAAGTGGCAGAGTTGGAGTTTTTTCCTGAAAGTAAACCTCGTGAGCTTGAGCTCCAGTACAAGTGAGAAAAATTAAAGATGGAGGCTGCGGAAAGGCAGTGGGAGCTTGAGACTAGACAGACAGAAAAACAGGGAGGAAGCAGAAAGACCGGCTGTTTGAGTTGGAAAAGATAGAGAGATTGCAGCAAAGGGGTCTAGCGTTAGACTCTAGTGTTAAGTTGAGGCCAGTCAAGAAGTTAAATTGGTTCCTCCATTTGACGAGGTAGAGGTTGATAAATACTTTCAGCATTTTGAGAAGTTTGCTCAGAGTTTAAAATGGCCAACAGAGGGTTGGCATATTCTCTTACAAAGTGTAATTCAGGGGAACGCTTAGCAAGCCGATTCTGCTTTGACAGTTGATGAAGCAGCTGATTATAGAACATAGAATAGTACAGCACAATACAGGCCCATTGGCCCACAATGTTGTGTCAACCCTTAAGCCCTGCCTCCCATATATCCCCCCCACACCTTAAATTTCTCCATATACCTGTCTAGTAGCCTTTTGAATTTCACTATATCTGCTTCCACCACTGACTCAGGCAGTGCATTCCACACACCAACCACCCTCTGAGTGAAAAAACCTTTCTCTAATATCCCCCTTGAACTTCCCACCCCTTACCTTAAAGCTACATCCTCTTGTATTGAGCAGTGGTGCCCTGGGGAAGAGGTGCTGGCTGTCCACTTTATCTATGCCTCTTAATATCTTGTATACCTCTATCATGTCTCCTTTCATTCTCCTTCTTTCCAGAGAGTAAAGCCCTAGCTCCCTTAATCTCTGATCATAATGCATGCTGACTAAACCAGGCAGTATCCTGGTAAATCTCCTCTGTACCCTTTGCAATGCTTCCACATACTTCCACATACTTCCTATAGTGAGGCGACCAGAACTGGACACAATACTCCAAATGTGGCCTATTCAGAGTTTTATAGAGCTGCATCATTACATCGCGTCTCTTAAACTCTATCCCTCGACATATGAAGGCTAACACCCTATAAGCTTTCTTAACTACCCTATCTACCTGTGAGGCAACTTTCAGAGATCTGTGGACATGTACTCCCAGACCCCTCTGCTCCTCCACACTACCAATTATCCTACCATTTACTTTGTACTTTGCCTTGGAGATTTCAGCTTCCAAAGAGCACCACCTCACGCTTCAGAAGGTAGAAGCAAAAAGTAGTAAGGTGAAAAGTAAAAGTGGCAGGCAGGCAAATCCGGGGCAAAAATCAAAAAGGGCCAGTTTTCAACATAATTGTATAAGGGCTAAGAGTGTTTAAAAACAAGGCTGAAGGCATTGTGGGTCAATGCATGGAGCATTTGTAACAAGGTGAATGATTGAATGTGCAGATAGTTATTAATGAATATGATATAGTTGGGATCCCAAAGTCATGGCTCCAGGGTGACCAAGGATGCGAGGTCAACATCCAGGGATATTCAATATTCAGGAGGGATAGACAAGAAAGAAAAGGAGGTGGGGTAGCATTGCTGGTTAGAGAGGAGATTAATGCAATAGAAAGAAAGGAAATTGGCCTGGAGGATGTGGAATCAATATCAGTACAGCTGCATAACACTCAGGGGTAGAAAACGCTGGTGGGAGTTGTGTACAGGCCACATAACAGTACTAGTGTGGTTTCGGATGGCATTAAACAGGAAACTAGAAATGCGTGCAATAAAGGTACAACAGTTGTAATGGGTGAGTTCATTCTACATATAGATTGGGTGGACCAAGTTGGTAAGGGTGCTGAGGAAGAAGATTTCTTGGAATGTATGCAAAATGGTTTTCTGAACCAAAATGTCGAGGAACCAACTAGACAGCAAGCCATTCTAGACTGGGTATTATTGTGTGATGAGAAAGGGTTAGTTAGCAATCTTGTCGTGCGAGGCCCCGGGTAAGAGTGACCATAATATGGTGGAATTCTTCATTAAGATGGAGAGTGACGTAGTTAATTCAGAAAAAAAAGGTTCTGAACTTAAAGAAGGGTAACTTTGAAGGTATGAGATAGGAATTAGCTAAGATAGACTGGCAAATGATACTTCAAGGGATGATGGTGGATATGAAATGGCAAGCATTTAAAGATCGCGTGGATGAACTACAACAAGTGTTCATCCCAGTTTGGCAAAAGAATAAACCAGGGAAGGTAGTGCACCCATGGCTGACAAGGGAAATTAGGGATAGTATCAATTCCAAAGAAGAAACATACAAATTAGCCAGAAAAGGCAGCACATCTGAGGACTGGGAGAAATTCAGAGTCCAGCAGAGGAGGACAAAGGGATTAATTCAGAAAGGGACAAAAGATTATGAGAGAAACTGACTGTAAAATCTTTTATAGCCTTTTAAAGAAAACGATTGGTTGACAAATGTCAACCCTTGCAGTCAGAAACAGGTGAATTGATCATGGGGAGCAAGGACATGGCAGACCATTTGAATAACAACTTTGGTTCTGTCTTCACTAAGGAGGACATAAATAATCTTCTGGAAATAGTAGGGGACCGAGGGTCTAGTTAGATGGAGGAACTGAGGGAAATGCATGTTTGTAGAGAAATGGTGTTAGGTAAATTGAAGGGATTAAAAGCAGATAACTCCTCAGGGCCAGATGGCCTGCATCCCAGAGTGCTTAAGGAAGTAGCCTAAGAAACAGTGGATGCATTAGCGATAATTTTTCAAAACTCTTTAGATTCTGGATTAATTCCTGAGGATTGGAGGGTGGCTAATGTAACCCCACTTCTTACAAAAGGAGGGAGAGAGAAACTGGGGAATTGTAGACTGGTTAGCCTGACATCAGTGGTGGGGACAATGCTAGACAGTTATCGAAGATGTGATAACAGCACATTTGGAAAGAGGTGAAATCATCGGAAAAAGTCAGCATGGATTTGTGAAAGGTAAATCATGTCTGACAAATCTTATAGAAGTTTTTGAGGATGTAACTAGTAGAGTGGATGGGGAGATCCAGTGGATCTGGTATATTTGGATTTTCAAAAGGCTTTTGACAAGGTCCCACACAGTAGATTAGTGTGCAAACTTAAAGCACACGGTATTGGGGGTATGGTATAGATGTGGATAGAGAATTGTTTGCCAGACAGGAAGCAAAGAGTGGGAATAAACGGGACCATTTCATAATGGCAAGCAGTGACTAGTGGGGTATTGCAAGGCTCATTGCTGGGACCCCAGTTGTTTACAATATTTGTTAATGATTTAGACCAGGGAATTAAATGCAGTATCTCCAAGTTTGTGGAAGACATGAAGCTGGGAGGCAGTGTTAGCTATGAGGAGGATGCAAAGCAGATGCAGGCTGACTTGGATAGGTTAGATGAGTGGGCAGATTCATGGCAGATGCAAATTAATGTGGATAAATGTGAGGTTCTCCACCTTGGTGGCAAGAGCAGGAAAACATGGTGGCCAATTAGGAAAAGGGGAGGTACAACGAGACCTGGGTGTAATTGTACGCCAGTCATTGAAAGTTGGTATGCAGGTACAGCAGGCGGTGAAAAAGGCAAATGGTATGTTGGCATTCATAGCACGAGGATTCCAGTATAGGAGCAGGAAGGTTCTACTGCAGTTGTACAAGGCCTTGGTGAGACCACACCTGGAGTATTGTGTTCAGTTTTGGTCCCCTAATCTGAGGACAGACACTCTTGCCATTGAGGGAGTACAAAGAACGTTCATCAGATTGATTCCTGGGATGGCAGGACTTTCATATGAGGAAAGACTAGGCTTATACTCGCTGGAATTTAGAAGATTGAGGGGGATCTTATTGAAATGTATAAAATTCTAAAGGGATTGGACCGGCTAGATGCAGGAAGATTGTTCCCGATGTTGGAGAAGTCTGGAACGAGGGGTCACAGTTTAAGGATAAAGGGGAAGCATTTTGGGACCGAGATGAGGAAAAAGTTCTTCACACAGAGAGTGGAGAATCTGTGGAATTCTCCGCCACAGGAAACAGTTGAGGCCAGTTCATTGGCTATATTTAAGAGGGAGTTAGATATGGCCCTTGTGGCTAAAGCGACCAGGAGTATGGAGAGAAAGTATGTACAGGGTTCTGAGTTGGATGATTCGCCATGACCATGCTGAATAGCGGTGCAGGCTCAAAGGGCTGAATGACCTACCCCTGAACCTATTTTCTATGCTTCTATCATCCGAACATCAACTCCCTAATCATTCTGCATCACTTATTAATTCTTTTTTAATTGATTATGGCTTAATTGAAATTTGGAGGCATATGCATCCTAGTGATAGAGAATACTCTTTTTTTCCTCACATGTTCATAATAAATATTCGAGAATCGACTATTTTATAGTCAACCCTCGATTTCTATTTAATGTTCAGAAATGTGAATATGATGCAATTGTTGTCTCTGATCATACTCCTTTAAACCTAATAATTGAACTGAAAGATGTTGCTTCTACTGGACCACTTTGTTTTCCAGAACATTGTCAACGAAGTTCTGAATTTGTTGAGTTTATTGAAACTCAGAGTTTTTTATCTTTAATAATACAGGAAACGTCTCAAAGTTAGTAATTTGGGATACATTAAAAGACTATTTAGGTGGTCAGATTATTTCATATATAGCTAAGCTGAAGAAACAGACAAGAATGGAATTAGATAAAATCTCTAAACAAAGAATTAGATAACATCAGTGCTACCTCTCCAAATGTTGCTTTGTTTAAAAGAAGAGTTGAATTACAATCACAGTATAATTTATTACTAACATATCCTATTGAAGGATATTTGCTTAAATTGTAAAGTCAGTTTTATATTTTTGGGGATAAAAATACTAAGCACTTAGCTTCCCAATTAATGGCAGCTGTAGCTAAGACAAATTTTAAAGATTCGTAAAAATATTGGAGATATATCATGTAACGATAAAGATATTAATAATATTTTTCAGGATATTTATTCTTTTCTTTATAGATCTCAACTTTCTGCAGATTCCTCCAAAGTGAAGGCTTTTTTTTTTACATAAGATTAAATTTCCTCAAATTACTGCTGAAGATCAACAGATGCCTGATGCACCAGTTATTGAGCATTTAATTCAGAAAACTATGTTGTTAATGCAGTCAGGTCAAGCTCCTGGACTTGATGTGTATTTGGTAGGATTTTACATAAAAATTGAAAGGTTACTTTCTCGTTACCTGTTGGAAATATTTCATGAATCCTTTCAGAAGGGTAGTTTACCTTTTTATGAAGCTTCTATTTCTTTAATCCTTAAGAAAGATAAAAATCCTACTGAATGTTCATCATATAGACCTATTTCGTTATTAAATGTGGATTTGAAAACTCTCTCTAAGATAATGGCTAACCACTTGGAAAATATTTCAACTAAAATTATCTCGATGGAGCCAACAGGCTTTATTAAAGGTCGTTACTGTTTCTCCAGTGTTCGGAGATTGATGAACATTATATATTCATCACTATCTAAGGAACCCCAATGTGTTATCTCTTTCGATGCAGGATAGGCATTTGATAGAGTTGAGTGGTCATATTTGTTTAAAATTTTAGGAAAAAATTGGTTTTGGTAATAATTTCAACAGGTGGATTCAAATGATTTATGAGAATCCTATTGCCACAGTTATTACTAATAATTTCAGGTCCTTTTTTCCCCACTTTCAGTGGCACAAGACAGGGTTTTCCATTAAGCCCTTCATTATTTAATCTTGTACTGGAGCATTTGGCCATAAAACTCCGTGAAGCTAAAAATATTCATGGTATTTCTATGAATTGAACCATACATAAGATTTCTCTTTACACAGATAATCTTTTGGTAAAAGATTTTGGTAAATTTTCAGGATATAAACTTAACTTCAATAAAAAGGGGATTGTTTCCATGAAATGCTGCTGTGTTTAAATATAATGATATTCCATTTAGAATTGTTCATTCTTTAAATCTTTAGATATTATAATTACTAAATATATATCTTTATAAAGATAATGTAGTTCCTTTAATGGACTCCATGAAACAACTATTTTCTGGATGGAATCCACTTACTCTTGCTTTAATAGGTCGTATCCATGCCGTGAAAATGATGATTTTACTTAGATTTTTATATATTTTTCAAAATATTTCTATCTTTTTAAATAAAAAAAATTGATCAAACTGACTCACTTATTTTGTACTTTATTTAGAACAATAATTTAGAACAATGGTTTTTTATATTGAATTTTTTTATTTAAACCTTCAATAACTCATCCGATTTTTCTCCTGTGGAGAAATAAGGGGATCCGGTCTTGTGCAGATTTACTTTGTGATGGCCGATTGATGACTTTTGAAGAGTTAATTAGCAAATATTCTCTCTCATACACACTTACTGCAATATTTTCAGGTTTGACATTTTTTTACAACAATACTTATCTAAGTTTCTATATATGGCAGAATCTGATTTGTTGGATACAATTTTGAATTTGAATCCATTAGTAAGAGGTTCCATTGGTAGAATTTATAATTTATGTTTACTATAAAAAGATATCCTCTCACTAAAGATTAAACAAGATTGTGAGAGAGAACTTAATATGACCTTTGTTAATGAAGATTGGTTGCGAGTTCTGAAAATAGTAAATTCTTCTTTGATATGTGCCAATCACGGTTTACTTAAGTTTAAAATTGTTCACCGTTATTATTTAACAAAGGTGAGATATTCAAGATATTTCCTGACATAGACAATTACTGTGATAGGTGTAAAACTAAAATATCCACTTTGTCACATATATTCTGGTCATGTTCTTCATTAAAATCTTTTTGGAAATCTTTGTTTTCTACCATTTCTAAAGCTCTGAAAATTAATTTACAACCTATTACATTGACTGTACTAATTGGAATAGTTCCACATCATATTCAGGGTATTGCATCTTCACATCAACATGTAATTGCATTTGTTACATTGTTTGCAAGAAGGGCTATTTTATTAAAGTGGAAAGATACCTCTGTCCCTACATTAATTCAATGGTTTTCTCAAGTAATGTTATATCTCGGTTTTGGAAAAAAAAAAATGGAAGTAGAACTTTTGATCCTTGATTGGACTTTGAGAGAAGATGGGGCTGTTTTGCCAAATTATTTAATTTGTATTATTTTATATGGTTTCCTTCCAATTTTATTTTATATAAGGATGAATTAGCAGTTAATGATTCTTTTTTCTTTTTTTTTGAGAGAGAGAGAGAGAAAATATGAATATATGATGGTAAGATGTATTGCTGTGGGAGTTGATTCCTAATGTTTTTTTTTTCCTTTTTTCCTTTTTTGGTAGTTAGTGGAGTTTCTTTTTTTTAGTTAGTTGGGGTTCTCCTTTTTTCCTTCATATATTTTGATAAGCTTTTTTCTTCAGGTTTATTAATTGTATATATATGAACTTGTTGAAGTTTTGTATCATTTTCTAGCTGTAGAAGATTATGCATCAATAAAAAGTTTCTGAAAATGAAGATTCATTATTTTTGTTAAAGGATTTATGATTTAATCATGATGGCATGAAGTCGATCTGATGTTGAATTGAGAAGCGGCAAGACCTTTCCTGAAATGGAACAGCAGAACAAATAAATCAGAGAAATCTGTTACTTGCGCAGAAATACATGATATGAAACTTGAATTTGGTTCTCTTACAGGTGACGGATGCTAACCGAAAGCTTGACAAATCTATCTCTACTCTTCAAGAATCTCTGAAGAATTTGGACTTTCAATTTCATTATTTTTGTTAAAGGATTTAAGATTTAATCATGATGGCAGGAAGTCGATCTGGTTTTGAATTGAGAAGCGGCAAGACCTTTCCTGAAACACCTTTCAGATGCTCAAACAGACTACCCATCGAATTGAGAGGGAACAATAATAGTTAACAAACAAGAATTGAAGGTGTCGTCTATGGAAAAGAAAGTTAATGAAGTCACATTGGAATTATCAAGAACAAAGAGAAAAAAAATGATTGATTTAGACAGCAGAGCGCGCTGGAAGAATTTTCGGGTTTGCCTGAAAATACTGAAACTGGTGACCTGTTAAATTTCTTCTGAGATATGCTGCATTCACTTTTTAGTGAGATCCTTGAAGTGAACCCTTTACTCGACAGAGCACATAGAATTCCGAGATTTCGGCGTTTATCTGAATTACGTCCACGACCACTCATACTTTTCTTGCATTGTTATACAAGCAAAAAAGCTATACTCCGAGAGGCTAGAAAAAGAAGACAACTAATCTACAATTCAACTGAAATTGGTATAGTGGAAGATATTGCTCCTGAGATTTTTGCCGAAAGAAGGAAATACTGGGAAGTGATGCTTTTTTCTTTCTCAATAATAGAAGTTTTGAAGTAATAGAAGAATTGTTAAGAGGAGTTGTGGTTCCTTTTTTATGTTAGCTCAGTGGTATACTCTACATGATTTTGACAGTGCATATTCCTTTTTTTGTACTTTTATTGAAATATACATTTGATAGTTCTTCTCTGACTCTCAAGTGATCTCATCTGAAATGTTGTCCTTCACTCACTGATGGATTTTGTATATCTTTTTACAGTTTAAATCTGACCAGGAATTTTTCTGTGGGAATTAAAACACAACAAACCAGTTGTGCTGCCTCTGTCTGGATATTTAAGAAGTGGAGCAAGGGATCCAATCAACCATCCTTCCTGCTCAGGCTATGGGGAGAGATTCACTAGGTCATCTGACTGACTGGCACGCACATCATTTTACATAGAGGAGAGGCCATTAACCTGCTCAGCCAATAGGAGTTAATTCACTCGGTCATCTCATCTGAAGGTACATCAGCGAGTTCACACTGGGGCAAGCCCATTCACCTGTGCTGTGTGTGGGAAGGGATTCAGTCTGTCCTCCCACCTGAGGACACACCAGTCAGTTACACTGAACGGAGGCTGGTCATCTGCTGAACTTGTGGAGAAAGATTTATTCGGTCATCTAATGTAATGCCTCACCAGCAAGTTCAAACTGGGGAGCGGCCGTTCACCTGCTCAGTTTGTGAGAAGAGATTCACTCACTGTTCCACCCTATGGAGACACCAGCCAGTTCACACTGGGGAGAAGCCGTTCACCTGCTCAGTCTGTGGGAAGGGATTTACTCTGTCATCCTCCCTATTACGCACCAGACAGTTCAAATTGGGGAGCGGCCGTTCACCTGCTCAGACTGTGGGAAGGAATTCAGTCAATCATCCAATCTACAGAGTCATCAGAGAGTTCACATTGGGGAGAAGCTGTTCACTTGCTCTGAATGTGAGGTGTCTTTCACATGGTCATCTCACCTACTGAAACACCAGCGATTTCACACTGGCTTGAGGCCGATCACCTGCTCAGACTTTGGGAAGAGTTTCTCTCAGTCATCTCCACCAAATGTGCTTCACTAAGTTCACACTGGGGAGTGATTGTTCACCTGCTGTGAGTGTGAAAGGGATTCTCTCAGTAATTAACCTTATGGCACCATTAACCTTGTAGTTCACAATAGGAAGAAGTTTCAGTAAGCTGTATACTGGATATTTGTCCATCCCCTTTGCTGAATGCAACTTTGAGACTGACTGTCGGTGCTGAACTCCGCAATTATTGCTGCTGCTCACCACACCCAGTTCTGCACCCTGGTCACTGGGCATGGGAGGAGTTTCTTCTGCTGCACATTCACCTTTAATGGAACTGGAGATTAATATTCTGGCTCTGATACAAATAAATCAGTTCTATTTTGAACTCTGTCTTCGGATTCTGTTGAATTTATAACACTGCTAATGTACAGTAGATGGTCAAGTCAGGCCAGCTGGACCCTGCCAGTGATTCTGTTCCAGGTGAGTCCTTGTAAATCCTCCCCTGTTGTTCACCTCTCGCTCTGCCTGTGGTGATGGTTTCCAAGCAGTCACCACTCTGTTGGTGAAGAGGTTTCCTTGGAAGTTCCTGCAGACTGAAGAAGTCGAGCTGACTGCAGTTCTGTCTGAGATGTTCTTCGCCCCTCAAATCTCTGGGTTGAGGAAGAATGACATTGGTAGTTAACCTCCTTATTCATGGCTCATTTCCACATTATGGGTCATTTTTCCTGCTTCTAAAGGGTTGTTGAAAGCGCACTTTCCTCTAAAGACTGAAAGCGGAATGGGGAACCATCTGTCGGATGTTCAACGGAGCAGGGTCAGAAACCAGAGGCAATTCTGCACAGGGAAGAGTTTGGGGCTTGGCGATGATCAGGGTGAAAACGTATGATGAGGAGAAGGGAATCAGCAGCAGGCATGGCAACGAATGACAGAGTAGTAACATTTGGAAGCTGATTGACAGAGAAAATAACTTGGTTGTCTGACTGATGACACAAACAGTACCTGTGGTGAGGTGCTCCAGTGGTCGAGGAACACGTGTGTGTTGGGAACAGTTTTATCTATTGGGGGAGCTGTTCCTGCTTGTTTATCCTGTAATGTTATATCTGGATGGTTATTATGGGTTGTCCTATCTGAAATAATGTATGGATTATCATGTAATTTGTAAGATTTTGACTCTAAAACTGGATCACGCTTAAATTTATGATGGCTTTTTGAAGTGATGGAGGTCATTCATCAGTACTTTAAAGCAATATTTCGGTGAATGATATTTGCCACTTGATTGTACTTTTGTAAGTAATCCGATTGAGTTAAACTGCTGCAGGATCCTGGATTGTGTTGGATTGTGGCTGGTTTCTCTTGGCATTTTGTGCACTTACTGCCTTGTTTGTTTGTATTTCATGTATTTTTTTGATTTTTTTTTTTACATTTTAACCACCTTGTCCTGTAGTTCTGCAAGGAATGTCTCTCTTTCTGGGAACAGTTTTCCAACTCTCAGTCAGGTGCTCGATGCTTCCTTGTCACCATCCAGTCTGCTCAGATCGTTGGGATGTCTCCCATGGAGGGTCATACTCATTCGACTGGTTAATGTCTTCTTCGAGAGTGATGATTCATTTTTCTGAGTTGGCCTCTCATGTACGTTTTCTGGTCTATCTTTCTTATAGCGATTGCATATACACACATGGAGTGCTGAATCCAGTTCATGTTTGTTGTCAGTTCACGTTGTTTGAAGTTTCATCTGACGGTTGTGTGATTTTTTTCATGTGTATGATTTCTCTTCCTCCTTCTGTCCAAAGTCTAAGTGGGTTTGTGTGTAAATAGTCTTTTCTAAAGTTGCTATTTATCTTTTAACTTTGCTGATTGAAATGGGTCCAAGATATTTTTATTAAAGAAAAATCAATGTCGGTATTGATGAAGGTGTTTATTGCATTTGTTGTATTTGATTACTATTGTGCTCTGTTTGACAGGGGTTTTTTTTTAAGCCTTGAACTAAATTTTGTCAAAAGTTTTCCCAGATACATGGGAATCAAGAGTCCCGATAAAGGGTCTTGGCCAGAAATGTTGATTCCCATCCTTAGATGCTGTCTGATATGCTGAGATTCTCCAGCACTTTGTGTGTAGTTCTCTAGCGTTTGCAGGTCCTCTTGTTTCCCAGATACTTATATATTTCTTGAAAGAATAAGCCAAAAACAAGCTGCTATCGGGGCTGTGTGGCTCTGTTGGTAAAATATTAAATAAAATCATTGGAAGGAGTTGCCATGGGGTTGGAAGGTGTAGAATCTCCTTGGGTTGAATTAACGAGCAGCAAATATAAATAAACTCCCTGATGGGAATTCTACAGAGACCTCCAAACAACAGTAAGTATGTGGTCCACAAATTACATTGGGAGATAGAAAATGCGTGCCAAAAGGGCAATGTTACAATGGTCATGGAGGATTGTCATGCAGGTGATTAGGAAAATTAGGATGGTGTTGGTCTCAAGAGGAGGAATTTCCTAGAATGCCTACAAGATGCGTTTTTAGAGCAGCTCGTGGTTGAGCCCACTTGGGGATCAGCTGTTCTGGATTGTGTGTTGTAATGAACCTAAATTAATTCGGTCACTTAAGTTCAAGGAACTCTTAGAGACAAGTGATCTTAATATGATCATATTCATCCTGACATTAGAGAAGGAGAAACTAAAGTCAGATGTGGAATAAAGAGAATTAGAGATGCACGAGAGAAAAATTGGTCAAAATTGATTTGAAAAGAACACTTGCAGGGTAAAAACGGAACAGCAATGGCTGGAATTTCTGGAAGAAATTCGGAAGGCACAGGATGTATACATCCGAAGGAGGAAGTGGAATTCTGAAGGTAAGGTGACCAAACTCTGGCTGATAAGAGAAATCAAACACAACATGAAAACCAAAGAGAGGGCATAGAGCAAAAATTACTCGGAAGTTAGATGATTGGGAAGCATTTAAAAACCAACAGAATGCAGCTAAAATAATTAAGAAGGAAATGATGGAATACATAGGTGAGCTAGCTAGTAATATTCAAGAGGATGCCATATTTTTCTTCAGGTACATATAGTGTTAAAGAGAGGCGGAAGTGGATATCAGACCACTGAAAAATGATGCTGGAGAGGTAGTAATGTGGTGGGGGTGCTTGGGAATGGCAGATGAACTGAATAAGTATTGTACATCACTCTTATCACTCTGCCAGGAATACCGAAGTCCCAGATGTCAGTGGTCAGAATGTGTAAAGTAACGTTACTCAGGGGAAGGATTTTGGGAAACACAAAGGTCTGAAGTTAAATAGTTCACCTGGAACGGATAGCGTACACTCCAGAGATCTGAACGAAGTGGCTGAGGAGATGTGGAGGTATTATCAATGAACTTTTGAGAATCGTTAAGGAAATTATATCCTGAGAAGATTCTTCCTTCATTACTCCCATTCTCCCAGTTTCACCTGTCATCTACCGCTTCTTTCTTCCCTCTCAGCCCCACACTTCTTCCACTGACGGCTCATCTTTTTTTTTTCCCAGTCCTGATGAAGGGTCTCGGCCCGAAACGTCGACTGTTTACTATTTCCCATATATGCTGCCTTGCCACCTAGGTTCATCCAGCATTTTGTGTTTGTGTTGCTTGGATTTCCAGCATCCACAGATTTTCTCCTGTTTTTGATAAAATAAAGGCGGGATCACGTAATATAGCAAGAAAACAGTCGGAAGTGAGAGGATTGGAAATTACATAACCAACAGGAGACGACGAAAAAAAGACACACAGGAGAGACAAGATGAAAAATTAAAGTAAGTGAGCCAATAATATCAGTTATCAAGAGCTGTTCATACATATAAATAGTAAAAGGGGGCGAGTTGATATTGTACCGCTGGAAGATGATGGCCGATCGAACAAAGAGATAGCAGCTGAACGTAACAAGTATTTTGTGTCATTCTTCACTGTATAAGACAATAAGACATAGGAGCAGAATTAGGCCATTCAGCCCATCAAGTCTGTTCTGCCGTTCTGTCATGGATGATCCCGGTTCTCACTCAACCCTATGCACCTGCCTCCTCGGCATATCCTGTAATGCCCTGACTGATCAGCAAGCTTCTGGATTCTGCCTTAAATGTACCCACAGACGTGTCCCTCACCGCCGTCAGAGAATTCCACAGATTCACTGCTCTCTGACTGAATAAGATTCTTTTTAACGAAACTGAAAGGTCGCTCCTCAGTGTTGAGGCTGTGTCCTCTGTTATCGCAACCCCCACCATACGAAAAGTCCAGTCCTCATCCACCCTTTCTAGACTTTTCCCTCATTCGGTGAGTTTCAGTGCGATTTGCCACCCCACCACCCGCATTCATTAAACTTAGGTCAGTGCAGGAGTACAGGCCCAAGGATGGCAAACGCTCCTCATATCTTAACCCCTTCATTCCCGGAATCATCATCTTGAACATCCTCTGGATTCTCTCCAACGACAGCACACGTTTTCAGAGATATGGGTCTCAAATGCTCTGTGCGGCCTACAAGGGTCTTAAAAATACTAGCATTATCTCCTTGCTTATATAGACAATAGACAATCGGTGCAGAAGTAGACCATTCGGCCCTTCGAGTCTGCACCGCCATTTTGAGATCATGGCTGATCATCTACTATCAATACCCTGTTCCTGCTTTGTCCCCATATCCCTTGATTCCCCTATCCATAAGATACCTATCTAGCTCCTTCTTGAAAGCATCCAGAGAATTGGCCTCCACTATCTTCCGAGGCAGTGCATTCCACACCTCCACAACTCTCTGGGAGAAGAAGTTTTTCCTTAACTCTGTCCTAAATGGCCTACCCCTAATTCTCAAACCATGCCCTCTGGTACTGGACTCTCCCAACATCTGGAACATATTTCCTGCCTCTATCTTGTCCAATCACTTAATAATCTGATATGTTTCAATTAGATCCCCTCTCAATTTAATTCCAGCGTGTACAAGCCATCTTCCACTTTACTCTAAATAATTGCCAAGTTTGCATTTGCCTTCTTTACACAGGCTCGTCCCGTAAATTAACCTTCTGTGTTTTGCCCGATGATTCATATTTCCTTCTGTACTTATGTTGTTTGAACCTTCTTCCCCATCAGATAATAGTTCAGTATTGTTCCTTTTGCTAAAAAGCACTATCGTACATTTCCCAATATTGTATTCCATCTGCCACATTTTTGCTCATTCTTCAAATTTGCCTGTGTCCTCCTGCAATCACATTGCTTCCTCAGCCCTACCAACGCCTCCACCTATCTTTCACAAATCTGTCCCGTAGCCCGAGTTTCGGACGGGGTCCACGTCCGGATTACCTCGGTTGTGTCGATCATAATTTTTCAACAGTGCAAACCAGGATCTAATTCTGACTTCGCTTGTTGTTTGTTTTTCCGATTCGTCCAACCACACAAGTTACTGGTAAAAGGAATCACATATCTAGCATATCCACTTTCCAAACAGACCTGATCATCCGGTGAGACTGACGGCACCAGCGGATCCCCCAAGAGTTTATTTACTCATTCAATCTTCTGATTTTTAATGGACAGATCTTCTGGAAAATTTTGAAGAAGTTACACGTAGGTTAGATTCAGGAGAATCGTTGGATGTTGTGTACTTGGATTTTCAGAAGGCCTTTGAGAAGGTGCCGCTCATGAGGCTGTTTAACCAGTTAATATTCAATGGCATAAGACCATGAGACCATAATATGTAGGAGTGGAATTAAACCATTTGTTACATCGAGTGTGCTTCGCCATTCCATCGTGGCTGATCCAATTTTCCTTTCAGCTCCAGTCTTCTGTCTTCCACCCACATCTACTCATGTCCTGAACAATCAGGAATCTGTCACACTGTGTATTAAATATACAGAAACATATTTGTCTGCACTGATGACTCCACTCTTTGGCTGAAGGAACTATTCCTCATCTCTATTTTAAAAGGATTGCCTTCCGTAAAATCCTCTGCACATCCACTCTATCAAGGCCTTTCACTATTGGATAGTTTTCAATGAGGCCACTCCTAATTTTTCTGAATTCCAGTGAATACAGACCCAAAGTGATCAAACATTCTTCAGATGGCTCGTCATCCAATCCTGGAATTACTTTCGTGAAACTGATTTGAGCCATCTCCAGTTAAACAAGGGGCCGGAAACAGCACATAACACTCCAGGTGTGGCCCCACCAGTTATATAACCATATAACAATCACAGCACGGAAACAGGCCATCTCAGCCCTCCTGGTCCGTGCCGAACCCTTAATCTCACCTAGTCCCACCTACCCGCACTCAGCCCATAACCCTCCTTTATAAAGTTCTTTATAAAGTGTCCGCATAATCTTCTTGCTTTTATATTCTGGTTCTCTGGAAATCCACGCTGACATTGCACGCCTTCTTCACCCAGACTCAACCTGTAAATTCCCCTTTATGGACTGTCACACAGGACCTCCCGGGTCTCTTTCCCCCTGAGATTTGTGTTTGCATTTTCCCTCCGTTTAGAAAAGAATCAATGATTTCATTTCCCCTACCAATGTGCATGACCAGAGACGGTGCTACCTTCCACCTGCCATTTCCTTACCCATTCTCCTAATCTATGTAGGTGCTTCTGTAGCCTCTCTACTTACACAACGCTCCCTGCCCATCCACCTCTCTTCATATCGTCTGCAAACATTGCAAATAAAAGCGATAAATTCCATCATTGAAATCATTGGCACAAAACGTAAGAAGAATCGGTTCCAACATGGAGCCCTGTGGAACCCCACTCTTCACCGGCAATCATCGTTTCGATTATTTGACTGTTTACCCAGGTTCATGGGAAACTTCGTCGGCTGTGCACATTCACGTGCTCATTTAGTTCAGACAATAAAGGCACTTATCAATAAATACAAACTCCTTCTGTACCTAACTGATCATTATTGATGATGGGAAATCCTTGTAACACATTGTCTCAATTGTGACAGCTACATCTGCATCATCCGAAAGTCAGCACACAGTAGCATTAAACAATTAGGCTTACACAACAATATTGATGTCAGTCTCCAGAACGCCATGATAGTTCACACGAACAGAGTGGCTGGAAAGTTCACACGAATTGAGAAGTAGGTGTGTGCGGTTTGCTCGTGCCTCAGGGTTTAGCGGCTGGAGCTGAGAGCAAGAGGAAAAAAAAAACGTGCGGCTGCAATAATACCATTGATAATAATTTACCTGTTTACAAACGGTATAGAATTGTAGCATCATGCATCCCATAGCTATTCGACACTCACTTAGGTAATCACAATATAATTACAGAAGAGCAGAAAGTATGCCGTGAGGGTGTGAAAATATGTAAAGATAACTGATAATAGATTCTGTAATTCTGAATCAAGCCCGAATGAATATCTGAAAGCTTTCATGTTGTTATGTTGACTACCAAAAGTTATTTAGTTCTGCCCCACACTAGAGAAACATGTCATTTGGACTGCATAACCGCAGAACATTAAACATAATGAAAGGTGCAATAGAGCGAGTAGAGCAGCAAGGTCCGATACTCCCCATGGATGGATATGAAAGATATAAACACCTGGGATATCAAAATGCAAGCAAATTAGATCATGGCGTAATAAATGGAAATAAACCACTTCAGGTCTTAAGAAAATGCACCAGAAAGAGCTCAATAGTGAAAATATTGCAAAAGCAACAGACAGGTTTGCTGCAAATACATTATATTTGTTTATCAAAGCCTATCTTGAAAACTGGTAAAGAAAAATAATAACTGAAATGAAAATTTTAGAAAACACTACATGAACTTGAAAGCAGGTACCTCGGACAGAGGCGGAAGAGAAATAACAGACGCAATAAGTTTACACACTACCCAGATGAAACTTAGAAAGTTAACTTTTCAGCAAGGAAGACAAGCTTTAGTAATCAACGCGAACATGTGGAATTCTGATATGGAGGCAACACCATTAAACTTAAATGAAAGTACAATATAGAAAAAATAATAACATTGTCACTTCAGAACAGAAAGTTATCCGATGGAAGAACATGACCCTCTGTGGAGAACATCCCCACGATCTGAACAGAGGCGATGTCGACAAGGAAACGTCGAAGGTTTGGCTCAGAGTTGGAGTCCTTTTCCCAGGAACGGGGCAACTCAAGGTGGTGAACTCTGAACCAATATAAAATACAAAAGAAAAGAACAGCAAATTCAAGCCGACAATGTCACGAGAAAGCAGAAACAATCGACCGCAGCACAGGATCCTGCAGCAAATTAACTCAGTTTCATTACTGATACAGGTGAAATCAGGTGGTAAGCATCATTCACCAAATTCTTGCTTTAAAATGCTAACCCATAAAAGGCAGTAACGTTACTATAGATAGAACCTGATCCAGTTTTCAGCGTCGGAGTCCTACAATTACATTAAGGCCGGTCCATTATTACAAATAGGGCCAATACATGACGCCCGTCCGTCAATCACCCCTCCTACCTCATCCTCAGCACGAACGACCCGGGTCCCACCCACGGCAAATTAGTTTAAACCCTCCCGAACAGCTCTAGCATACATTGTCTAGTATACATTGTCCCAATATGAATATTCACAACTGGTCTCATCCCAAACACACTATACAGTATTTTGAAACAGTTAGGTCTTCACAGCAATATTTATGTAAGTCTCCAGAAAGCCGCAATAATAAACAACTCTAGAATGCTCCTAAAACTCCCCGCAATTAAGAAAATAAGTGCCCTCGGCTGTGGACATGCCGCAAGTCTGACCAGCTTGAGCTGAGAAAAAAAAACTTAAATAGTCATCAGACTGAAAAGCTTCATTATGCGTGTTGTAGACGGGGTTGGTAATGCTGATTAACTCCCACGACACAAAACATCTCTCAATGGCGTGTTTCCCACACAACCTCTGGGCTGTCTACCGCGTCTGAACAAGTCCAGCTCCTGACCTTCACATGATGTTTAACTACTAACCCAGCGGAACCATTTCTATTGACAGGATGAGGAGCAGAGGCGGCTCACCATGGCTTCGGACGGATGGGGCTTGTCAGCCGGGGTTGGCACTCATCACGTGATGGAAAATTCTGTTCTCAAACCTACGACAAAACTCAGCCCTGGGGAATGTCTCGGTAGCAAACTACGAGGAAATGTTGGGAGCAACAGCTGCGCGGCAACAACGTGCTCTGCGTGTCCTGTTGCAATGGCTTTGCATATCGGCTTGTGTATCAGGGAGACAACTCGGTCGCATCATCCATGGTCAACACTGGCCAACGGAGAGAGTCATTAACAGCGGAAAACTGTAAATAAATAAATAAATAAAGGCCGATAAGAAGTCAGATTGACAGGGAAGTAGATAATTTGATAGATGAATACATCACATCAATATTAGGAGAACATTACTTTCAGAGTCATTGAAAGTGTGTCCATGTTTGTGGAATCTGTTCAGTTTTGCGGTGAGTGACGTAATCCGCGTTGTTTCAGGTGCCTGATTATAGGAGTGAAGAACTGTTCCTAAACCTGGTCTTGCGTCTCTATCCGATGGCAGCCGGGATAAAAGAGAATCATCTGGAAGGTGATCGCTCTTGTTTATGCTTTCCACTTCCTTGTGACGTCACACGTTGTAGATGTGTCGCTAGTTTCTTGCGTTTTCACCTGTCGGGTGTGTGGGGCTTTTCCTGTGATGGGATGGGATGCATCCACTACCTTGTACAGGTGTTTCCGTTCTGCGTCATTGGTGTTCCCATACCGGGCCGCCATGCAAACGGATCAAAACTGCACTCAGAGCTGAGATTTATAGCGCAATCCAAGCCCAGATTAGCAAACCAAAGGCAAACGGCTCATTAGTCTATAACTCAAAATCAAATATTTCAACATGCTTACATTCTCACAATCTGCCGGCGTGTTGGTTCCACCGCATTTGGGTCTGCCGAGGTCTGTCACGGGTCAGGTGCCTGAGAACTGGATGGCTGCTAATGTATTAGGTTCTTTAAGAAAGATTCTGGGACTCAGTCAGAAGTGGGTACCTTATTAGCAGATATTCTACGGGATCGAATATGTAAATATTTGGTTAGACTGGGCCTTCTTAGGTCTGTGCGTGTTCCGTTGTGCCTCACCAATCTTACAAAGTTTTTCGCGGAGGTGACCAGGAAAGCTGATGAAGGAATCGCAGTGGCTCATGTCCGCCTGGACTTTAGAAAAGCTTTTGTCAATGTCGGGCCTGAGAGGTTGGTCCGGCTGTTCCGTCTTCTGGCACTGTGAATGCGTTAGTAAATTGGATGCAACATTGGCTTACAGCAGTGGTTCCCTTCCTTGTATCCACGGACCCCTCAGTTAATCGTTGGGCTCCATGCAATAAAAATATTGGAAACCCTGTCCTAGAGGCAGATTCCAGAGGGTGGTAGTAGGTAGTGACCTCTCTAACTAGAGGCCTGTACATACTGGTGTACCGCAGGGGTTGCACTGGGCCCATTGTTGTGTGTTATATAGATCGACGATCTGACCGACAGTCTGATAAATTCACTCTGCAGATTTGCGAATGATCCCGATATTGGATGAGTGGTAGAGAGCGAGAGTGGCTGATGGTCTTGAATACAGGTAAGAGTGTGGTGTATCACTTTGGGAGGACAAACCGTGATAGGACTTACACTGTAAAAGGGGAAGTCATTGAGTACTGCGGTATAACGGGGGACCTGGGAAGGCTGATCCATTATCCCTTGAAGGTGGCGTCGCAGGCAGATAGGTTTGTAAAGAGAACTACATGCACATCGGCCTTCAGACATCGAGGCAAAGAGTACAGGGGCTGTGATGTTATGCTGAAGTTGTATAAGACGTTAATAATGCCTACTATCGGGTATTGTATGTGTTCTGGTCACCAACCTGCATGAACAATATCAATAATCTTGACGGAGTACATAGAAAAATTAGAAGGGACATGAGGAGGGGAGTTGGAGGGAAGGATTGAGTAGGTTAGGAATAGGTTCGCATTCCCCCAAGCGTCGTAGTGAGAGGGAAGATTTTTAAGAGATGTTCCAGTTGATGAACTGTATAGATAGTGTAAATACAAGCAGGTATTTTCCACTGAGGTTTGACTAGAGTAGTGAGCTACGGGTGAAAGGTGAAATATATCCGGGCAATATGCGGCGGAACATCTTCTTGAGGCAGCGAAAGTGTGGAACGGGCTTCCAACGGAAATGGCGGTTGCGGGATCGATTTGAACATTGAAGAGGAGAGTGGCTCCGACACGAATGGGAGGGTTATGGACGACATGGTCCAGGTGCAATGTCCACGGGACTAGGGGGAGGATCAGTTCGGCGCTGGAAAATGAACAGAAGAGCCTGTTTCAGTGCCGTACTGCTCGATGACTTTGTGACCAAATGCCACTACGGGATGTTCCCCAGCGGGGTAAGGGTACTCCCGTCAGGCTGGGTGTGGCGAGGCATCAATATGGGACCACTGACCATTTCTCTCATAGTCTGCTGTAGGCTGAAATAATTACCCCACTTTTGTGCAATTGTCGTCCATAAGGCCATGACCATAAGACAAAGGAGCAGAAGTCGGAGTTCGGCCCATCGAGTCTGCTCCGCCATTTCATCATGAGCTGATCCAATTTCCTCTTTAGTCCCATTCCCAGGCCTTCTAACCATCTTTGATGCTCTGACTACTCAGATACCTATCAATCTCTGCCTTAAATACACCCAATGACTTGGCCTCCACTCCCGCCCGTGGCAACAAATTGCATGGATTCACCACCCTCTGGTTAAAAAAAAATCTTCGCATCTCTGTTCTGAATGGGCGCCCTTCAATCCTCAAGTCATGTCCTCTCGTACTAGACTCCCCCACCATGGGAAACAACTTTGCCACATCCACCCTGTCCATGCCTTTCAACATTCGAAATGATTCTGTGAGGTCCTCCCTCGTTCTTCTGTACTCCAAGGAGTGAAGTCCAAGAGCGGTCAAACATTTTTCATATGTTAACCCTTTAATTCCCGGAATCATTCTAGTGAATCTTCTCTGAACCCTCTCCAACGTCAGCACATCCTGTCATAAGTATGGAGCCCAAAACAGCACACAGTATTCCAAGTGAGGTCTTACCAGTGCCTTATGGAGCCTTAACATCACATCCCTGCTCCTTTACTCTATCCCTCCAGAAATGAATGCCAACATTGCATTCGCCTTCTTCACTGACGACTCCACCAGGAAGTTAACCTTAAGGGTATCCTGCATGAGGACTCCCAAGTCCCATTGCATCTCAGAACTTTGAATTCTCTCCCCATTCAAATAGTTGACTGCCCGTTTATTTCTTCTACTAAAGTGCATGCACGTACACTTTCCGACATTGTAACTCATTTGCCACTTCTTTGCCCATTCCCCCAATCTATCCAAGTCTCTCTGCAGACTCTGTTTCCTCAGCACTACCGGCCCCTCTACCGAACTTTATGTCATCAAAGTCAGTCAGTTAAGCAAGGATTTGGCAAAACAGCATATTATATTCCAAAAAGCAACTTGGAATTATCTTCTGTATTTGGCCTTGAGTAAGCTCAGAAACTCCGGTGACTGAGTCTCTGAGTGACCGGCACAATGGTGGAGGAACTTATCATGTAGGCAGCATCAGGAGAGGAATATGGACAGTTGCCTTTCGGGTCAAGACACTTTATCTCGACTCTTCATAGAATCCATGGGTCTACAGATCTCCGAGGAGGGAATCACTGCACACAATTAACCATTTTATTCTCATGCACATAGAAAGGGCTTCGACAATTAGTGACAGAATCCTCCCTGATTTACCATCAATCCGCTTTCCCCGGCACTCAGATATTTGCGCGGTTCTAATCTGAAGCCCGTGCACGCCCGGAAGCTCAGTTACTGATGCTGGTTCATAATGCTGCGTTCTTTCCAATGCGTCTCTCCTTGGACCGTCACTCTGTTCCTGATGCGCTGTGGCTGAAGTGACGCAACTGGCCTGTTGTAAATGATGTTTTATGAAATGCCAAAGAGCCCCCGGCCCCCTACCTCTCCATGTTTCTCTTTCTAAACACGAGAACAACGTGCTTCAGGAATAGCTCGGTTTAATTATCCCGATGTTTTACTGTGTCCGTGTATTCATGCCCCATTACGCAGTTCATCTCTGTTTAGCAGTTTATACACACTTGTTTCCCGAATCAATTTATTTCTGAAGTTCGAAAATCATCTAGTAACTCTGTAACATATTTAATATCGTCACTGCTACTGAATTGCATTAAAACCGATGTTGATACAATATTTTCTGCTTTTCTCTGTCTGGTACAGCAGCGGACAACGTCTGTAATGCTGGGGTCATTGGTTTGCATTTCGCGCCGCATATTTGCCGAAATTTGTGTTTGCGACTGAGTGAGAGTTTGCGCCAGAAATTATTCATGCAAATATCCAGTAAAATTAAATCCCCGCAAGCAAAGTGACAGTGAATCACATGAAAGGTGTGTCATCACGGGGAAGGAACAAGACAGAGATTCCACTCGCAATGTGAGAGTGGAATCAGCGCTGGTGAGGTGGACTCACCCACAGGATTACAGACTACTGTCGTCACCAGCGATGCGAGATAATGTCCTGTCATTACACGGAGTAGTTTGACAACATCACATCTGGTGTTGCGAGCCCAGCATCGGCCGTCTCTTGAGGCTTCATGACAGGTGTTGCGTTCAGTTCAATGAAATAAGGCCTGTTATTTCCCCACTGGCATTACGGTTCGTTTGAGCAGAGATATTTTTGCTAACCAGCGGTAATTAGCACCAGTCACTGTGCAAGTTGTTTTCATTATTGGTGACCGATTTTTCTACAAAAGTACGTCATTCTGAGCTTCAGCTACATTGAAGACAGAAACATCCAGACGCGGTGGACTCTCAACAGCGTGTGAAATGTGAAGAGTTTTACCCAGTAGGCGCGAAAGAAATTTATTTGAGTTTATTTACTGGCTATTTGCAACTTTTATGAAATTTAGAAATTGGGAGCACTCCGAACAGAACTTTAAATACTAACAGTCCTGGATTAACAATGCTCCAAGAAAGGGCTATTTGTTACGCAGTGATTTTAATTGTCGGCATCCCAGGTAAGTGCCTTTCGATTACTTATACGGAAGCAGAGACCTCCTGCCGCTCTCAGCTACAGCTGATGTGATTTTAATCGGTGTTTATTAAAAATCTCAAATATGCAGCCTCGTTCCTCTCAGTCTCCTGCGCTCTGTTAATATCTTAACCTGGGTCATGCAGACTTGTCACTGGAACTGCCTGTAATCTTCTCATTTGTGACGTAAGACCTCGAACTGTACAGACACAACACAAAAAACCCATGTCCAGCAAAACCTCCCGTCATTAGCGGAACTCATTTCTTCCAACCGTGTCACGTGAGCAATAGATTAACGTTTAAACTGGCAGTAAATAGCTTTGATTTCAACTTGTGAAATTCTGTTCCCTTTTCTGCTTCAGGTTCACGGGAAGTGAGCATCAAAGGCAATTCTGATATTATTACCGTCTCTCTAATTTTCCCTATCAAAGGTTTGACGTACCAATCCGCAGAATTCTTGTGTCTACAACCACATAAGATCCAGATGAAGGCCAATATTCTCCATCCCTAAAGGACATTTGTGAAACAAATGAGGCTTTACAGCAACTCAGTAGTGTCGTGTGCTTCGTCTCCGAGGCCGGCTTGTTAGGGAAGGGTGAAAAGACTCGTCTAAAGACAGTGATTCCAATGGCGGGGCCGTGCGGTGGGATTCCATTTCACCATAATCGATGCGCCGCCACGGCTGTGATCCAGAGACTCTTGTCGCTCCTCAAACACTCCCGCACGCATCTTCCAGCGACTGCGCGCCCAGTTTCAAATTTACCAATTTCCTTCAAAAATTTCTCTTCCATCTTTCTGAAAGGTTCCCCTTCTATTTTTCTCTTCCCAGTACTGTTCAATTATAGGACGTTCCATGTTCTACTTTTTGAAAATTTCCAAGTGTTTCCAGTCTCCACATTCGGATCTATGTTTCTCGGTGTCAGCGCTGTTCCTTCTCAGATGCGCGGGTGCACAGCTGCGCCAGAACTGAATGGGTCACTCCGTAAATATTTTTTTTGGAAATCTTTGTTAATACGATTATGAAATACTCTGAAAATAACAGTACTACCGACCATAATCCATAAATGTGCTAAATACTAAATGTACCACATTTACATTGGAATGGTTTAGAGCTTCAACCTATTTGCGTTGTCATTATTTCAGGTTACAACACTGTCAAAAATGGTCACAATAAAGACAGAAACCACCAACGCCGTTCAGTCAGAACATTTCAGTTTGGCGTACTCCCTGTCAGAGGTGACTACCTGACAGCGTTTACATGAGTTGTGTGTTACGTTTTGTCATTGTTCGACATGCATATTACAATTTTTTAAAAAACATTACAAGTGCCGAGCACTTTTAAGACCGGGTAACAATGTTCTGCTCAGAGCAATGGTTTGTCCCCGAAGCAGTAAAATAAAACAGAGGGAAGGTTGCTGGGCAGCAAGCTCCTGGTTTCAGAATCTGACCTTGCAATCGAATAGTAACTCAGACTTTCGGAAAGAAGCGTAGATGCGCACTTCAATTACACTCCCCCTCTCCTTGGAGATACCGCGCTTGGAGTTCTGTGAATAGTCTTGGTCGCCCTGTTAAAGGAAAGGCAGAAGTCCGGTGAAAAGAGTGCAGACAGTATTTACAAAGATGCTGCAGGGACAATGTGGCCTGAGTTACAGGGAGAGATTCGGCAGAGCGGCATTTTATTCTTTAAGGCAGGTGATTGGCGGATGGCTTAATAGAGGTGTTTTAAGCCATGGTAATGTATAGATACTGCTGTTCATCGTGTGGTTGGGTGATCGTGAACAAAAGGGGGTATATTTAAGATCAGAGGGCAGAAATGTAGTATGATTCCGAGCGACGTTTTCTCACACAGAAGTTGCTCTGTGTATTGAACAGCCTGACAAAGGAAATAGACGATACAGAGTCATTAACATTATTTAAAGTACACCTGGGCAGTCTGCCAAATTTGAAAGCCTTAGAGAGATGTGATCCAAACGCAAACAAACTGACCCAGACCAGCTCAGATGGACATGTCGGTGGGCATGGAGATATTGGACTGAAGGGAGCGTTTCTGTGATCTATCATTCATCGCTGCTTCATCCGTGGACGTGAGGCGATTAATGTGAGCATGCTCTGCTGTAAACCGCTTTATGATGCGGTCAGGTGTTGAAATTAATCACATGTAGATGGGTATTTATTACTTCCTCTGATAATGTCCAGCAGTGATGAACGATGGATTTTATTTCAAGTGAACAAATAATGGCTGTATTCCTATACAAATTGCGTTTGGTTTTCTTTTTTCTTATTTTTGACTTTTTTGTCACAATGCAGTTAACCTTGTGGCAATCATCATTCTCAGCCGGGGAAACTGTGGTCTCTCCAAATGTGTCACGCGGTACCTGGTGGCGATGGCTGCGGCGGATCTAATGGTGGTGATTATCGAAGTCCTGTTCTACCAGATGAGTCGAGCATACGGATTTGATTACGGAGTCCTGGACAACGCTCCGTTCTGCCTTGTCCACTACGTCCTGTGTCACGTGGCCGTTGACTGTTCCGTGTGGTTTACTGTCGCTTTCACATTCGATCGCTTTGTGGCCATTTGCTCCGCTAAATTTAAAACAAAATACTGCACCCCCAGAATTGCGGGTTTGGTGATAGGCGAGGTATCTATCGGTGTCTGTTTAAAGAACATTCCATTTTATTTCATATACATGGAAGGAGCAGCCTTGTTGGTGAGGGGTGATTGGGTCTGTTTCAGTAGGCCCGTATTTCTTATCTCGCCATCGTTTGAGGGGTTTTATTGGGTGGACCGTCTGTTGAATCCGCTACTTCCTTTCTTCCTCACTTTGACCCTCAATGCTCTGACCGTCAGTCAGATACTGGCGGCGAGCAGAGTCCGCAGGGGACTGAAGGGACGGGGAAATTGCGGGAAACAGCGAGATCCGGAGATGGAGAGTCGGAGACAATCCATCATTCTGCTCTTCAGCCTGTCGGCGAGTTTCCTTCTCTGTTGGGCGACAACCACTCTGGTCTTCATTCTCATGCGATGCCTCTACACAGACCTGGAAACGTCCATTCGGCTTTTTCAGGCACGGTTTGTGGGTACTTTGATTCAGAATTTCAGCAGCTGCACGAATACATTTATCTACGGAGTGACCCAGACCAGATTCAGAGAGCAGGTGAAAACTCTTCTTCTCTCCCCGGCTAATTTAGTTTTGAAATGTTTCAGAAGCCTGTACCGCTCACATGAAAGAATTAAATAATTTATCAATTTCGATAAATAATCAGACCTGCTCTACAAGCGTATTAATGAATTGAACTCCCTGAAAACGCTACTTCTCACAGCAGTTTTGTCTGTCCGTTATTTCAGAAGAAAACCACTTATATTTCTATTATCAATTAGATAGCTCGGGTTATGAGATAGCTCTTCTTTAAAATATATATTAACTTGCACATTAAATCACCCCAATATCTGGGATTGCAAATACACAGAAGTGCCCATTATCTAAACTTTTGGAGTGACATGGACGAGTCTGCCAGTCCCTACATCCATTTGCTTTCTCTCGTGTTTGGAGATTTTCCTTCTGTTAAACTCCTTCTTTGCCGATTATATTAGCATGTTACAGGTGAGACTTACTGTCTCTCTTTTTTCCTGTCTGTTTCAGTTTCTAGTATATAGTTTCTAGTATCTAGTTATCTAGTTAACTAGTTATCCAGTTATCTAGGTATCTAGTTTCAGCAAACGTCGAAGACCCAGTGTACGGATCAGATATGATTTTGCCTCGGCCCTACTCGTCGATGATTTGACACCACGTCGGTACACATTTCGTATTGGCCTGACGGTATTTTCATACAATAAATACAAGTTGACCGAGCTTCAGCAGGTTTGCAGCTCTGACTCTTTACAGTAATGATGTCCAACATCAGAATATTAGAAGCAAGATAAAGGACTTTACGTTTCATACATTCCACATATATCTTCACCATTCCTACATTGTGTTCGAGCCATTATTATGGCGGTCACTCCATGTAATCCCCATGTTGCTGGTGTCACGGCATGATAATGCAAAAGTTTGCGAAATGCTTCATAGCGCCATTGACTTCCTGTTTCGTACTTTCTGGCTGTTCATTTATTTTCGCGGAATGCTGTGCGGTGATGGCACTGAACTGTGAGCCGTTTGCTGCGTCCGGTGTGGCAAGGTGCCGGGTTGTAAGCAATCACAGTGAATTGATATCTCCGGGTATCAGCAGAACGAGCGGGGATTTAATTGAAACCTTTGGAGTGCTGCAATGCCCTGACAGAGTAGGTATGGAGAGGAGTTTTCCAACAGTGGGGAGCCTGCGACCGGTCCTCACGGCTTCAGATTGAGTGACCTTCATTTGGAACACAGATGAGGATTTAATGTTTCATTTCGCCAGGGGGCGGAATTCATTGGCACAGCCGGCTCTCCAGGTCATGCCATTAGGTACACTTAAGCCGGAGATTTGTAGCTTCTTGGTTAATCAGAGCGTCCAATGTTTTCGGGAGAAGGCAGGAGAATAGGTTTGAAAAGGATAATAAATCACTCATAATGGATTAGCCGAGTGGAATACATTAACCGAATGGCTCAATTCTTATTCGAGGGTTTCAATGGTCTGTTCTGTTTCAACGACACACCACATGTTTGTTACGTCCTCCACACCTGTTCTGAGTTTAAACTGTAACTCCAAAATCAAAACAGGTGATTTCTATCTGAAGTTACTGCGGGACTGAATATATAATTAATAATTCTCCATATTTTTACAAGAGTCTGTTGAGAAGTTATTAAATATCCCTGTGTGATTCGATGTGACGTGAGCTTCATCATGCATTTTTTAGAGCTCCATGCCTCGCTGTCGATAACTAGATCGCCATAACGAGTTGATGCCGCGCATTCACAGGAACTGCGGCTCCACGGAAACAAAGTCAAACCACAAGATGTCGCTGTTACTCCGGACTGGTGAAAGACTTACACTGAACATCCTCAGATGTCAGTAGCAAGAGAATTTTGTTTTTCATAAACATGAACGAGGAGCGGAAAAACTTTGGGGGATCATAACCGTGAGATGGGGGAAGGTTAAAAGAATGTCGGAAAATATGGCAGATTAAATTAAATGCTGAAGATTGTGACTCCCCATAATAAAACACGACTCGTGCACAACACTCCTGCGCTGACTACGCGTGTCTCCGAGTAGCTACTGGGGCCGACTTTCGGCATCTCTTAGCGTCCACAGACACCACAGCTCCGCCTTTAGCCACTTCCTGTCACCCAGCGGCTTCCGTACGAGCTGTACATATTGACCCCCATCTCTACACCACTGACCATTCCCCCTCACCACATTGTCTCATTAAACGCATCCTTTTTCCACCAGTTCCTAATGACCACACGTCTCCTCAACAACCACTCCTCCTGACTCCAAACCTCCCACACGAAAACCCACTGTCAATTCCATCAGCACAGGCGCTTCGCATTGAAATCACCGACACCCCCACACGTTTTACACACACTGCAAGACCAGACACCGCCTTCCTGAGCCCTCCTTCTGAACCCGCCCTTTCGCGATCGACACATGGCAATGACTCTGATCCTTCCCATCAGCTTTTCCCAGTGGACTCACCACATCCCAACAGGATGCACCAACGTGGCCGCGCTGCCCTATTAATCTCTGACTCCGCAGTCTCTCAACAGTCCCTGCATTGACCAACTCTCACAGCAAGATCTCCACTAACCGCGCACACACATTCCGATCGATTTCCCTTTAATCCTCACGCGGGACAACCAGTTTCTCTTACTCCACTTCAACAACAGACTCCACGGGCTCCACCGGCTTCAGCAGTATCAACGGCCTCCACCTCAACACCAGACTCCACGGCTTCCACCGCAGTCAGCAGCATCCACGGCCTTCACCCCCCCCCCCCCCCCCCAACAGTCACCACGGACTCCTCCTCCCCACCAGTCACCACGGACTCCACCTCCCCACCAGTCACCACGGACTCCACCTCCCCACCAGTCACCACGGACACCACCTCCCAACCAGTCACCACGGACTCCACCTCCCCACCAGTCACCACGGACTCCACCTCCCCACCAGTCACCACGGACTCCTCCACCCCACCAGTCACCACGGACTCCACCTCCCCACCAGTCACCACGGACTCCACCTCCCCACCAGTCACCACGGACTCCACCACCCCACCAGTCACCACGGACTCCACCTCCCCACCAATCACCACGGACTCCACCTCCCCACCAGTCACCAGGGACTCCACCTCCCCACCAGTCACCACGGACTCCACCGCCCCACCGGTCACCACGGACTCCACCTCCCCATCAGTCACCACGGACTCCTCCACCCCACAAGTCACCACGGACTCCACCACCCCACCAGTCACCACGGACTCCACCTCCCCACCAGTCACCACGGACTCCACCTCCCCACCAGTCACCACGGACTCCTCCTCCCCACCAGTCACCAGGGACTCCACCTCCCCACCAGTCACCACGGACTCCTCCTCCCCACCAGTCATCACGGACTCCTCCTCCCCACCAGTCTCCACGGACACCACCACCCCACCAGTCACCACGGACTCCACCTCCCCACCAGTCACCAGGGACTCCTCCTCCCCACCAGTCACTACGGACTCCACCACCCCACCAGTCACCACGGCCTCCTCCACCCCACCAGTCACCAGGGACTCCACCTCCCCACCAGTCAACACGGACTCCTCCTCCCCACCAGTCACCACGGACTCCACCTCCCCACCAGTCACCCCGGACTCCTCCTCCCCACCAGTCACCACGGACCCCTCCTCCCCACCAGTCACCACGGACTCCACCTCCCCACCAGTCACCCCGGACTCCTCCTCCCCACCAGTCACCAGGGACTCCACCGCCTTCAGCAGCATCCACGGCCTCCACCACCCCACCAGTCACCACGGACTCCACCTCCCCACCAGTCACCACGGACTCCTCCTCCCCACCAGTCACCACGGACTCCTCCACCCCACCAGTCACCACGGACTCCTCCTCCCCACCAGTCACCACGGACACCACCACCCCACCAGTCACCACGGACTCCACCAGCCCACCAGTCACCACGGACTCCACCTCCCCACCAGTCACCACGGACTCCACCTCCCCACCAGTCACCACGGACTCCTCCTCCCCAGCAGTCACCACGGACTCCACCTCCCCACCAGTCACCACGGACACCTCCTCCCCACCCGTCATCACGGACTCCTCCTCCCCACCAGTCACCACGGACTCCACCTCCCCACCAGTCACCACGGACTCCACCTCCCCACCAGTCACCACGGACTCCTCCTCCCCACCAGTCACCACGGACTCCTCCACCCCACCAGTCACCACGGACTCCTCCTCCCCACCCGTCATCACGGACTCCTCCTCCCCACCAGTCACCACGGACTCCACCTCCCCACCAGTCACCACGGACTCCACCTCCCCACCAGTCACCACGGACTCCTCCTCCCCACCAGTCACCACGGACTCCTCCTCCCCACCAGTCACCACGGACTCCTCCTCCCCACCCGTCACCACGGACTCCACCTCCCCACCAGTCACCACGGACTCCTACACCCCACCAGTCACCACGGACTCCTCCTCCCCACCCGTCATCACGGACTCCTCCTCCCCACCAGTCACCACGGATTCCACCTCCCCACCAGTCACCATGGACTCCTCCTCCCCACCAGTCACCACGGACTCCACCTCCCCACCAGTCACCATGGACTCCTCCTCCCCACCAGTCACCACGGACTCCACCTCCCCACCAGTCACCACCGTCTCCTCCTCCCCACCAGTCATCACGGACTCCACCTGCCCACCAGTCACCACGGACTCCACCTGCCCACCAGTCTCCCCGGACTCCTCCTCCCCACCAGTCATCACGGACTCCACCTCCCCACTTGTCACCACGGACTCCACCTCCCCACCAGTCACCACGGACTCCTCCACCCCACCAGTCACCACGGACTCCTCCACCCCACCAGTCACCACGGACTCCACCACCCCACCAGTCACCACGGACTCCACCTCCCCACTTGTCACCACGGACTCCACCTCCCCACCAGTCACCACGGCCTCCTCCACCCCACCAGTCACCAGGGACTCCACCTCCCCACCAGTCAACACGGACTCCTCCTCCCCACCAGTCACCACGGACTCCACCTCCCCACCAGTCACCCCGGACTCCTCCTCCCCACCAGTCACCACGGACCCCTCCACCACACCCGTCATCACGGACTCCACCTCCCCACCAGTCACCACGGACTCCACCTCCCCACCAGTCACAACGGACCCCTCCACCACACCAGTCACCACGGACTCCACCTCCCCACCAGTCACCACGGCCTCCACCTCCCCACCAGTCACCACGGACTCCACCTCCCCACCAGTCACCACGGACTCCTCCTCCCCACCCGTCATTACGGACTCCACCTGCCCACCAGTCACCCCGTACTCCTCCTCCCCACGAGTCATCACGGACTCCACCTCCCCACCAGTCACCAGGGACTCCACCACCCCACCAGTCACCAGGGACTCCACCGCCTTCAGCAGCATCCACGGCCTCCACCACCCCACCAGTCACCACGGACTCCACCTCCCCACCAGTCACCACGGACTCCACCTCCCCACCAGTCACCAGGGACTCCTCCACCCCACCAGTCACCACGGACACCACCTCCCCACCAGTCACCACGGACTCCACCTCCCCACCAGTCACCACGGACTCCTCCACCCCACCAGTCACCACGGACTCCACCACCCCAACCAGTCACCACGGACACCTCCACCTCACCAGTCACCACGGACTCCACCACCCCACCAGTCACCACGGACTCCTCCTCCGCACCAGTCACCACGGACTCCATCTCCCCACCAGTCACCACGGACTCCCACCTCCCCACCAGTCACCACGGACTCCACCTCCCCACCAGTCACCACGGACTCCACCACCCCAACAGTCACCACGGACTCCACCTCCCCACCAGTCACCACGGACTCCTCCTCCCCACCCGTCACCAGGGACTCCACCTCCCCACCAGTCACCACGGACTCCACCTCCCCACCAGTCAACACGGACTCCTCCTCCCCACCAGTCACCACGGACTCCACCTCCCCACCAGTCACCCCGGACTCCTCCTCCCCACCAGTCACCACGGACCCCTCCTCCCCACCAGTCACCACGGACTCCACCTCCCCACCAGTCACCCCGGACTCCTCCTCCCCACCAGTCACCAGGGACTCCACCGCCTTCAGCAGCATCCACGGCCTCCACCACCCCACCAGTCACCACGGACTCCACCTCCCCACCAGTCACCACGGACTCCTCCTCCCCACCAGTCACCACGGACTCCTCCACCCCACCAGTCACCACGGACTCCTCCTCCCCACCAGTCACCACGGACACCACCACCCCACCAGTCACCACGGACTCCACCAGCCCACCAGTCACCACGGACTCCACCTCCCCACCAGTTACCACGGACTCCACCTCCCCACCAGTCACCACGGACTCCTCCTCCCCAGCAGTCACCACGGACTCCACCTCCCCACCAGTCACCACGGACACCTCCTCCCCACCCGTCATCACGGACTCCTCCTCCCCACCAGTCACCACGGACTCCACCTCCCCACCAGTCACCACGGACTCCACCTCCCCACCAGTCACCACGGACTCCTCCTCCCCACCAGTCACCACGGACTCCTCCACCCCACCAGTCACCACGGACTCCTCCTCCCCACCCGTCATCACGGACTCCTCCTCCCCACCAGTCACCACGGACTCCACCTCCCCACCAGTCACCACGGACTCCACCTCCCCACCAGTCACCACGGACTCCTCCTCCCCACCAGTCACCACGGACTCCTCCTCCCCACCAGTCACCACGGACTCCTCCTCCCCACCCGTCACCACGGACTCCACCTCCCCACCAGTCACCACGGACTCCTACACCCCACCAGTCACCACGGACTCCTCCTCCCCACCCGTCATCACGGACTCCTCCTCCCCACCAGTCACCACGGATTCCACCTCCCCACCAGTCACCATGGACTCCTCCTCCCCACCAGTCACCACGGACTCCACCTCCCCACCAGTCACCATGGACTCCTCCTCCCCACCAGTCACCACGGACTCCACCTCCCCACCAGTCACCACCGTCTCCTCCTCCCCACCAGTCATCACGGACTCCACCTGCCCACCAGTCACCACGGACTCCACCTGCCCACCAGTCTCCCCGGACTCCTCCTCCCCACCAGTCATCACGGACTCCACCTCCCCACTTGTCACGACGGACTCCACCTCCCCACCAGTCACCACGGACTCCTCCACCCCACCAGTCACCACGGACTCCTCCACCCCACCAGTCACCACGGACTCCACCACCCCACCAGTCACCACGGACTCCACCTCCCCACCAGTCACCACGGACTCCACCTCCCCACCGGTCACCACGGACCACCTCCCCACCAGTCACCACGGCCTCCTCCACCCCACCAGTCACCAGGGACTCCACCTCCCCACCAGTCAACACGGACTCCTCCTCCCCACCAGTCACCACGAACTCCACCTCCCCACCAGTCACCCCGGACTCCTCCTCCCCACCAGTCACCACGGACCCCTCCACCACACCCGTCATCACGGACTCCACCTCCCCACCAGTCACCACGGACTCCACCTCCCCACCAGTCACAACGGACCCCTCCACCACACCAGTCACCACGGACTCCACCTCCCCACCAGTCACCACGGCCTCCACCTCCCCACCAGTCACCACGGACTCCACCTCCCCACCAGTCACCACGGACTCCTCCTCCCCACCCGTCATTACGGACTCCACCTGCCCACCAGTCACCCCGTACTCCTCCTCCCCACGAGTCATCACGGACTCCACCTCCCCACCAGTCACCAGGGACTCCACCACCCCACCAGTCACCAGGGACTCCACCGCCTTCAGCAGCATCCACGGCCTCCACCACCCCACCAGTCACCACGGACTCCACCTCCCCACCAGTCACCACGGACTCCACCTCCCCACCAGTCACCAGGGACTCCTCCACCCCACCAGTCACCACGGACACCACCTCCCCACCAGTCACCACGGACTCCACCTCCCCACCAGTCACCACGGACTCCTCCACCCCACCAGTCACCACGGACTCCACCACCCCAACCAGTCACCACGGACACCTCCACCTCACCAGTCACCACGGACTCCACCACCCCACCAGTCACCACGGACTCCTCCTCCGCACCAGTCACCACGGACTCCATCTCCCCACCAGTCACCACGGACTCCCACCTCCCCACCAGTCACCACGGACTCCACCTCCCCACCAGTCACCACGGACTCCACCACCCCAACAGTCACCACGGACTCCACCTCCCCACCAGTCACCACGGACTCCTCCTCCCCACCCGTCACCAGGGACTCCACCTCCCCACCAGTCACCACGGACTCCTCCACCCCACCAGTCACCACGGACTCCACCTCCCCACCAGTCACCACGGACTCCTCCTCCCCACCAGTCACCACGGACTCCTCCACCCCACCAGTCACCACGGACTCCTCCTCCCCACCAGTCACCACGGACTCCTCCACCCCACCAGTCACCACGGACTCCTCCTCCCCACCAGTCACCACGGACTCCTCCTCCCCACCAGTCACCACGGACTCCACCTCCCCATCAGTCACCACGGCCTCCTCCTCCCCACCAGTCACCAGGGACACCACCACCGCACCAGTCACCACGGACTCCTCCTCCCCACCAGTCACCAGGGACTCCACCGCCCCAACCAGTCACCAGGCACTCCACCGCCTTCAGCAGTATCCACGGACACCACCTCCTAAACAGTCATCACGGCCTCCAGCTCCTGCAACAACATCCACGGTCTCCACCTCCCAAACAGTCATCACGACCTGTAACTCAACTCCAGCTTCCACGGCCTCCACCTCTCACCCAGCCGCCACAGCCCTCACCTCCGCACGCTTCCTCTGACCGAGCTCATTAGCAACAGCTCCTCTGAGCCCTTTACCTCCGCACCAGAACACAGTCCCTGCACCGACCTCCGATTACCCACTGACCCCACTCATTCCCGAAGTTCGCACTGACCCCACACCGCTCCAACAACCTCGACTGGCTACCCCCTCCCGGTAGATTATCTGACAGCATACTTTCTCCACAGTCCAAAGAAGAGCAGATCCGCCCAGCTGTTCCCATTGACCCGATGTCGCTCCACGTCCTCAATAACCAGAAACTCAACACATCCCAATGACCGCACACCTCGTTCACGTTCCGATTAGCACCGCAACTCCGGCACCAGTCCCCAGTGACGCCGGACACTGCACTGTCCCGGATGGGTCCACACAAACCCGGTTGTTTCTACTTACGGCCCAAGTCCGATTGTCCCGACACACCTACTCGTTCCCAGCGACGCCATCCTTCCTCCGCGTTACAACTGACATTACAAACCCTTCACCATTTCCCACTGCCCTCAAATATTTCCACATCCCCAGTGATCACAGCCCTCCCCAGCAGCCCCTACTCAATGTCAACCGCCCATATGACCCCGATGGACACAAATCCCAATACGTTGTTTTCCACTGACTCCTCATTTTCCAATGACCACATACCGCCCACATTCTCGCTGACTCCACTCCTCCCCATCAGCTCACACTGCGGCTATTCCTACCCAGCAGACTCCACGCTCCCAGGGATTTGGCACTGACCAACAGGCCTCTATTGAACACACAGCCAGCCCATATCTCAGCCGTCAGACCCAGAGGCCGTCGACACACACCCCCTCCAACACAAGCACCGCGAATGCATCTCCACTCCCGCACTGGCCTGACCAGCAAAACAATATCCGTGTATCTAATCTTGATTCTACGGGCACATAACCGCACATCAGCCACTCCCACAGCACCCATCTGACTCCTCACGCTCCGCAGTCGTCCATTGCTCAACCACCACAGAACCCCACCACCCTCCAGAAACATCCACACGAACAGCAACCTAGAGCACACCCGCACCCCCAGTCATCTAACAGACCGCACACTGCTCCCTCGGGATCCAATATCTGTGAATCCTCGGGAGGACGCCTTTCGCCAATTGGACCCACCCTCAGTGATCTACCTGACCGCACACAGCTCCCTCGGGATCCAGTATCTGTGAATCCTCGGGAGGATGCCTATCGACATTCTGGCCCACCCTCAGTCATCTAACTGACCGCACACTGCTCCCTCGGGATCCAGTATCTGTGAATCCTCGGGAGGATGTCTTTCGGCATTCTGACCCACCCTCAGTCATCTAACTGACCGCACACTGCTCCCTCGGGATCCAGTATCTGTGAATCCTCGGGAGGATGTCTTTCGACATTCTGACCCACCCTCAGTCATCTAACTGACCGCACACTGCTCCCTCGGGATCCAGTATCTGTGAATCCTCGGGAGGATGCCTTTCGCCATTCTGACCCACCCTCAGTCATCTAACTGACCGCACACTGCTCCCTCTGTGAATCCTCGGGAGGACGCCTTTCTCCATTTGGACCCATCCCCAGTCATCTAACTGACCGCACACTGCTCCCTCGGGATCCAGTATCTGTGAATCCTCGGGAGGATGCCTTTCGCCATTTGGACCTACACCCAGTCCTCTGACTGACAGCACACTGCTCCCTCGGGATCCAGTATCTGTGAATCCTCGGGAGGATGCCTTTCGGCATTCTGACCCACCCCCAGTCATCTAACTGACCGCACACTGCTCCCTCGGGATCCAGTATCTGTGAATCCTCGGGAGGATGCCTTTCGCCATTTGGACCCACCCTCTGTCATCTAACTGACCGCACACTGCTCCCTCTGAATCCTCGGGAGGACGCCTTTCTCCATTTGGACCCACAACCAGTCATCTAACTGACCGCACACTGCTCCCTCGGGATCCAGTACCTGTGAATCCTCGGGAGGATGCCTTTCGGCATTTGGACCCACCCTCTGTCATCTAACTGACCGCACACTGCTCCCTCGCCATCCAGTATCTGTGAATCCTCGGGAGGATGCCTTTCGACATTCTGACCCACCCACAGTCATCTAACTGACCGCACACTGCTCCCTCGGGATCCAGTATCTGTGAATCCTCGGGAGGATGCCTTTCGCCATTTGGACCTCCTGCTGCTTCGCGCGTCGTTCTGCAGTTTCCCGTGGGCAGGAAAGTCAACGTTGATTGCATCAGCACAAGTGAAGTTTAGCAAAGTGTTAAGGGCGAGAATAGGCTGATACCGAATGGGGAAAGGAAAGAAAGAGGGAGGGCCATTCTTTGGAAAACCAGTATCCCAGACCAGCACAGAAATAACCCAGAGAGCGCTATAGAAGGAGGTCACTTGCCCGATCCAATATAACATTGAGACTTTATAAAGCACTATTAGGGCTGCTCTTTGAGTGGTGTGAGCAGATTTGAGACTCTGCGGTGAGAAAGGATATTCTGAAACTAGAGAGTGCTCAGTCCTGGTTTACGAAAATGATTTCCGGATTTCACGGCTTGTCATATGAAGAGGGTTTGTAGTCTCTGGCCCGGAATTCACTGGAAAACAGAAAAACGAGGTGTAACGTCATTGGAAATATTGAATGGTGAAAGATAGGTAGATAGATTGATAGATAGATAGATAGATAGATAGATAGATAGATAGATAGATAGATAGATAGATAGATAGATAGATAGATAGATAGATAGGTAGATAGATAGATAGGTAGATAGATACTTTATTGATCCCCAAGGGGAAATCTTGACAGAATAGATGTGGGATGGATAATTTTTTTATGGTGAGAGAGTCTAGGGCCAGAAGACGCTGCCTCAGAATAGAGGAGCGTCCTTGTAGAACGGAAAACAGAAAAAATTGCTTTAGCCAGCGAGGGCTGAATCCTGTACTTCCTTGCCAAGGGTAATTGCAGAGTCCAAGTCTTTATGTATAATTAAGACGGAAAGTGATAGATTCTTCACTCTGCAGGTCATGGATAGAAAAAAAAAAACAAGACATTGGGGCTGAAAGGAAAATTGGATTAGCCATGATTAAATGGCGGAGCAGACTCGAGCGACCAACTTGACTAATTCTGCTCCTATTCTTAATGTCCTTATGGCCTTAACTGCTTTGCGCTGATTATTATATGAGCCGTCTCGTTAACTTTGCTTCCTGTATCGTTTCGGTATCTACACATGACTCGCCCGTTATCTGTGTGTGCAGTTACATTTGAAGACACCTGGTGACCCCATCTCTACCACAGGAGCAGGCAGCGCCTTCCAATCACAATGACTTATTGTTTGTACAACACCGCGTGTGTAGCCCAGGTGGTATCCTGGTAAATCTGCTCTTCACCCCCTTTAACGTTTCCACCTTCTTCCTAAGCTCAACATCTCAAGTGTGGTCTAACCTGTGCGTTACAGATCTGCAACATTTTCTCACCATGTTTGAGCTCGATTCCAGTCAAATGAAGGCCAGCACGCCTTCCTAACATTGGTCTCAACTTGTTCATAGTTCAGAGCACATTTACCAACAAAGTCTGTATACAGTAGACAGCCTTGAGGTTCGTCTTGTTGCAGGCGGCCACAAAGCAAAAACCCGCTTAAAGAAAACAAAAACACATATAATTCAGGACTAAGGAAAACCCCGAGGCATTCCACAAGTATGTGAAGAGCAGGAGGATAAGATGTGAGCGAATATCACCCATCAAGTGTGAGAATGGAAAAGCGTTTATGGAACACGAGGAAATAACGGAGGTAGTTAAAGAATAATTTGCTTCAGTATTCACTACGGAAAAGGATCTTGGCGATTGTAGGGATGACTTGCAGTGGACTGAAAAGCTTGAGAATGTGCCGGAGATTTTGGAAAGCATCCATTTGGATAGGTTGCCGGGACCGGACGGGATGTACACCCAGGGAACTGTGGGAAGCGAGGGTGCAGATTGCTGAGCCTCTGGCAATGATCTTTGCATCATCAATGAGGACGGGAGAGGTTCCGGAGGATTGGAGGGTTGCGGATCTTGTTCTCCTATTCAAGAAAGGGAGTAGGGAGAGCCCAGGAGACTATAGGCCAGTGAGTTTTACCTCAGTGGTTGGTAGGTTGATGGAGAAGATCCTGAGAGGCAGAATTTATGAACATTTGTAGAGGCATAATATGATTCGGAGTAATCAGCATGGCTTTGTCAAAGGCAGTTCTTGCCTTACGAGCCTGTTTGAATTTTTGAGGATGTGACTAAGCATATTGATGACGGTAGAGACATAGATGTAGTGTATATGGATTTTAGCAAGGCATTTGATAAGGAACACCATGCAAGGCTTATCGAGAAAGTAAGTAGTCATGGGATCCAAGGGGCATGGCTTTGCGGATCCAGAACTGGCTTGCCCACAGAAGGCAAAAAGTGATTGTAGACGGGTCATATTCTATATGGAAGCCGTTGACCAGTGGTGTGCCTCAGGGATCTGTTCTGGGACCCCTATTCTTAGTGTTTTTTTATATAATTGACCTGGATGAGGATGTAGAGGGATAACTTAGAGAATTTGCTGATGACACAAAGGTTGGGGGTATTGTGGATAGCGCGGTGGGCTGACAGAATTTACAACGGGACACTGATAGGATGCATTTTGGTTGGTCAAATATGATAGCAGGAGATAGTTTAAGAGATGCAGTGATCCCCTGCATCTGGACCTCAAGGTATCGAAAATAAGAATGATACAGGGGAGGCTGATCTAAATGACGTAAACATCGATGCCGCCCAGGGCTGAAGGGGAACTGGACAGAGTGTCTGTGTACACAGCGGGGATGTTTTATATCTGGTGGCACATAATGGGGCGGGGTGGGGTGGGTTTTGGGCCTGAGTGGAGACGCCAGTTTCTCAGTAATTCACCAGTCAGCCGCATGCTGCAATGTGGAGCACTGGATTATTCCAAATGTGAAACCTGAGCTTCCCTCACATTCCTACTCGCAAACTCTCTCAGTACCACACTGAACAAGGCTGTCACGGTATAATCAATAAAACATGGATGACCAATCTGAAGCTCACATAAGAAAATTAAAATGAATATTACATCATTTATGAGTGGGACATCACTGGAACAAACTCACACATTGAGGGACGGATACAAGAATCGGCAAACTCTTAAGAGAGAAGATACTCGGTGAAGGAAGCAATTTAGAATTGTTGAGGGAAATCTATTGATATACATGCTGCTGGAATATGAAACATTCTGGCTCTGTTTGTTTTATATCTAACAATTTATGAATTTACTTACGCACTTATATAATTAAATTACAGCACTTATCTAAAGTGTTTATTTTCATTCAACATTGAAGAAGTTGCATTGCCAAGCCACAGACAATTAAAGACCAGGTGCTGTTCTATTTGGCTGCATCTGTTTGAGTAAGAAATAACATGCAGAATGAAGACGGGCCGAATGGTCTGTTAGGCCCATGACTCTATTATCCTGAATGTACTGCTCCGACAACTGACATTATTCATTGACGAACTCTCTATCTCACAACTATAGCATAAACCAACCGTAGGAGACTCTTGTTCCAAAAGTAGTTCGGGGAAGACAGCAACTATTTTAAGATCAGTTACCAGATTTGAGAATTAAGAGAAAAAATACACCCGCTCCCACTGAAAGAGTAGCTTCCGGCTACAGGACTGAGAGGACACAGTTAACGCTCGATCAGAGACCGACAGATACAGAATGAAATTCACACTCTCACACTGTAACAGTGACTGACAGATACAGAATGAAATCCACACTCTCACACTGCAACAGAGACTAACAAGTACAGAATGAAACCCACACTCTCACACTGTAACAGAGACTAATAGATACAGAATGAATACCACACTCTCACATAGTAACAGAGACTGAGAGATACAGAATGAAACCCACACTCTCACACTGTAACAGAGACTGACAGATACAGAATGAAACCCACACTCTCACACTGTAACAGTGACTAATAGATACAGATTGAATACCACACTCTCACATAGTAACAGAGACTGACAGATACAGAATGAAACCCACACTCTCACACTGTAACAGAGACTGACAGATACAGAATGAAACCCACACTCTCACACTGTAACAGAGACTGACAGATATAGAATGAAATCCACACTCTCACACTGTAACAGAGACTGACAGATACAGAATGAAACCCACACTCTCACACTGCAACAGAGACTGACAAGTACAGAATGAAACCCACACTCTCACACTGTAACAGAGACTAATAGATACAGAATGAATACCACACTCTCACACTGTAACAGAGACTGACAGATACGGATTGAAACCCACACTCTCACATAGTAACAGAGACTGACAGATACAGAATGAGTACCACACTCTCACATAGTAACAGAGACTGACAGATACAGAATGAAACCCACACTCTCACACTGTATCAGAGACTGACAGATACAGAATGAAACCCACACTCTCACACTGTACCAGAGACTGACAGGTACAGAATGAAACCCACACTCTCACACTGTAACAGAGACTGACAGATACAGAATGAAACCCACACTCTCACACTGTAACAGAGACTAATAGATGCAGAATGAATACCACACTCTCACACTGTAACAGAGACTGACAGATACGGATTGAAACCCACACTCTCACATAGTAACAGAGACTGACAGATACAGAATGAATACCACACTCTCACATAGTAACAGAGACTGACAGATACAGAATGAAACCCACACTCTCACACTGTATCAGAGACTGACAGATACAGAATGAAACCCACACTCTCACACTGTACCAGAGACTGACAGGTACAGAATGAAACCCACACTCTCACACTGTAACAGAGACTGATAGATACAGAATGAATCCCACACTCTCACACTGTAACAGAGACTGACAGATACAGAATGAACCCACACTCTCGCCCCGTAACAGAGACTGACCGATACAGAACGAAACCCACTCTCCAACACTGTAGCAGAGACTGACCGATACATAATTAAACCCACAATCTCACACTGTAACAGAGACTGACAGATACAGAATGAAACCCACACTCTCACACTGTAACAGAGACTGACAGATACAGAATGAACCCACACTCTCGCCCCGTAACAGAGACTGACCGATACAGAACGAAACCCACTCTCCAACACTGTAGCAGAGACTGACCGATACATAATTAAACCCACAATCTCACACTGTAACAGAGACTGTCAGATACAGTATGAAAACCACTCTCACACTGTAGCAGCGACTGACAGATACAGAATGAATCACACACTCTCACACTGTAGCAGAGACCGACAGATACAGAATGAAACCCACACTCTCACACTGTAACAGTGACTGACAGATACAGAATGAAATCCCCACTCTCACACTATAGCAGAGACTGAGAAATACAAATTGAAACCCCACCGTCTCACACTGTGGCAGAGACTGTCAGATACAGAATGTACCCCACACTTTCGCACGAGAGGAAAAACTGGTATATGCTGTATGAAATGCACAGAGAGTGTGTGTGTGTGTAGCGAGTGAATCTGTCTGCGCGTGTGTGTATGTGCGTGTGTATGTCATAGTGTATATGTATGTATGTAAGTTTACATGTGTGTGAGTGCATGTGTGTTTTTAAGTGTTTGTGTGTATCTGTGTTTCTGTGTGTGTGTGTGTGTGTGTGTGTGTGTGTGTGTGTGTGTGTGTGTGTGTGTGTGTGTGTGTGTTCATAATACTTTCAATATGGCTTTGTTTGATGACTTGGCCGTATTTGATGGTCCTGCCAAGGACACTGTAAAGGAAATGCCAAAGACACGGGTATTTTTATGTTAAACCATGAGATCATATCGGAATGGAGTCTGTACATGTCAGAAAGTATTTTGTTAAATCATGCCGGTATTTACACCATGGAGAAACGTGTTGTGGTTGTGCTGGTAACCCACAGTGCAGTGAATGACATCCTTATCATCTCATTATATCCCTTCCCCTAATTGAACGCCACAGTGTTTCAGCTTCTAACTGTTCCTCAGGCGGATTCAACAGCGATTTTGTCCGTCACTTTACTGTTCAAAATCGACAGCACAAATAACAAATTTTATGCGTATACGTTTTGTGATATAGAAGAGTTGCACACAAACATACGCACACATGCGCACACACAATAAGAACACACACAAACACACCTATACACACATCCACACACACACGCACGCACACACACACACACACACATACACACACACACACACACACACACACACACGCACACACAGACAGACACATATACACATAAAAACACGCGCGCGCTCATACACACTAACCCACACCCACACACATACATATAAACATAGGTACACTCAGATACTACAGATGTGGAGAAGATAGTTTAAGAGTTGGAGGGAACCGTGGACAGTTCTGGATTTATCGACGGTGTCGAAAATAATCTTTATACAGGGAAAGTGATGAAAATGACGTAAACATCGATGCCGTCCAGGTCTGAAGGAAAATTGGACAGAGTGTCTGTGTACACAGCGGGTATGTTTATATCTGTCGGCACATAATGGAGCATAATGGTGTCGGTTTAACAGCTGAGTGGTCAAAGTGAAGCTGCTGAATTTAAAAAAAATTCAAAGTGAATGACATTAACTGAAAGTCTGCAGAAGGAGAAGGAGAGTGTCCCTGGATTCACAGCACACTGAGGGGAAACCAGGTCTATGTGTAGATGAAACAGTAGATGTGACAGTGAAATTTGTCCAAAATGTTGGAAGCACCGATTCCCGTTTGCTCGTGGAAAGACAACCAAAGCCGAAGTCTGAAGGTGAACTGGACCGAGTGTCTGTGGACACAACGACTATGTTTTGTATATGGTGACACATAGTCGGACGGGGTGGGATCGGTTTGATGTCTGAGCAGCCAGAGTGGAACGGCTGAATTAAGAAAAAGTGAATGATATCAAATTAAATTAAATTAATATTAAATTAAAATCCGCAGGAGGAGCCTGGGAGGGGTTTTCATGTGTCCCTGGATCCAGAACACACTGAGGGGAAACCGGATCTATTTGTAGATGAAGCAGCAGGCGTGACAGTGAAAAGTGCAGAAAATGCTGGAAACATCGATTCCGGATTGCCTGTGGAAAGAGAACCACAGTGAAAGTCTCAGTTTGGAAAATGGGAACAGTCGTGACCGCTGTCAATACAACTGTGGAATGTTGTAAATGAAGCTGATTGCTCACTTACTGGTCTCATTGCGCATTTTGCTCGAATTACGCAAAGGGATCTGACTGAGGTAATGCTAATGATATTGACGTGTTCGCGTTACATCCCCACAGAATTCACACCTGAGACACTGCCGGTGATGTAATTTGTTTGTTCAATAACAATGGTCAGAGGTGGGACCTTGTCACTGGAGATGGATCCCCTGTATAAATCAGAGCCCGTTGCAGTACGTCAGACCCGAGTGTCTTGCCGAGCTGTGGAATTCAGAGCAATAGCGTTCACTGCGTCACTCAAATGGGATATCCAGTAATCTGGCGGATAGAAGGCATTTTCTACCCTGTTATTTCAGACGTTGGAATTCCCGGTATGCCGCTGTCACTCCTGAAAACGGCAGAAACTGAGAGTTTATTCTGATGTTCTGAAGTGTTTCTGTCGCTACTTGTTTCCACAGCCACCTGTCAGTCCCCGCATTTCAGTCATGGACGGAAGGCGCTGACAATATTAATCCCATTGCTTTCGCAGCAGGAAGCACTCCATATTGGAGCCGAGATGCTGCCTTTGACTGAAATCCTCTCCGCTGACTCGATTTCATCAAATAATTGTGAATCGAAATGTCTGCACAAGAGGACACCGGGCTACACAGCATCCGTGGGAACCAGCCGAGCTTCTGTTCTGTCCGTATGAATCGACGGTGAATTGCCTGACTGAGTGATGGAACAACGCGAAAGGCTCATTTACGTTAGAAATATGAGAAGAGGGAACCGCCGATGTGGATTTCATTTCATTCCTGTGCGGCTCAGACCAGTGACGTTGGTATATCAAACCCAATCCTTTTTGCGGCCAGGAAACATTTAACCAGCTGACATCTGGTCGGTTTGGGAAATCACCCAGATTGAACCCATTTACAAAACTCGCGGAGAGTTCTCTGTCACGCCGATATTGCACACTGTCAGCGGGGTCATATGTTCTTGGTCCAGTTTCCACCATTTGAAGCAGAAAATAAAAAAAAGATGAAGTTTAATAATAATAATAGTTTTTATCTATTGCCCTGACAGGTCAGTAACTTCACTGTTCTTTTTTCCCTTTCTCTTGCAGTTAACCTGGTGGCGATTGTTATCCTGTCCCGAGGAAAGTGCGGTCTCTCCAAATGCATCACTCGCTACCTGCTGGGAATGGCAGCGGCCGATCTCCTGTTGATTATCTCTGATCCTCTGCTGAAATGGACTGTTTTCTTATACTTTAGTTCTTCCTTCCTCCATTGGACTCCCGTTTGTAGGGTTTTTCGTTGCCTGCTCGTAGGAAGCACCGGGGCCTCTGTCTGGCTACAGTCGCGTTCACCTGTGACAGATTTGTGGCCATTTGTTGTGAAAAGCTGAAAACTAAACATTGTACCGAAAGAACGTCGGCTGTGGTTATCGGGACAGTGAGTGTTCTGGGCTGTTTAGAAAGTATCCCTTTCTACTTTACATTGGAGCCTTTGGTGATCATTAATGGAGTTTTCTATGGCTGTGTCAGCAAAGAGAGTTTCTATACGTCTCCCTCGTGGGCCGCACTTCTTGCGATTCATCGTATTTTCATGCCTTGTCTCCCGTTTGTTCTGATTTTATTGTTCAATGCTCTGACAGTCAGACGGATATTTTCCGCCAATAAAATCCGGATGGGAATCCGGGGCCGCAGTAACGGAAAGAATGACAAGGACCCGGAGATGGAGAACCGAAGGAAATCGGTGGTTTTACTATTCAGTATAACCGGTAGTTTTATATTTCTGTGGTTAACACTGCTGGTTTTTGACCTCTACGTGCTGATTGCAAACATCCCTCATTACTCGGACACGGATCCGATTTATATCGCAGAATCCACGGCGACGATGCTGCAGATCCTCAGCTCCTGCACCAACACATGTATTTACGCCGTGACTCAGAGTAAGTTCAGAGAGGAGCTGAAGAACGCGGTGAAATACCCGCTGAAACTGTTAACCAAATTCCTTAAATCATAGAGCGACTTGTTCGTTTCTGTCGGAGATTTCAGTCAAACACCATGTTTCCTCCATAATCTATCCACTTGCCGATATGTAGAACCATGGGTAACAACTAAGCGCTCTGAAATACGCATGCGTTTTGTGATGATATATTTCACTCGCTGTTTACCCCGTACGGGTGAAATGTGTCCTTCATCAAATGTGTAATATGTAGTGGTCACCTCAGCTGTAATGGAGGGTCTATAGTCAGGCCCCGCCCGCTTTATTTTAATATTCTCCATTACATATGACAGCGTTTTACTCTGTGTTGGTCCAGTTAGGAAGAATCCTCTCCCTTTGCTCCATTCTCTCCGTTGTTTCTGATTCATCCTTTTCAGTGACGCTCACCGTGTCTTACTCCCAATATCTCTCACGTTGTCCTCGCTCTCTCCTTCCCCCACGCCGGTGAGGGGAACGTGATCAGACTGAAACATAGCGGAGGTGTGTGTGTGTGTGTTATGATTCAATGTTCTATATATACTCTCTACTCTCCTTTACCCTTTATCTACTTAACAATCTTTTAGTATCTTCTTTGATAGTAGTCGCCATTTTCCTCTCAAAATTCATATTTTCCTTCAGAATGTGCTTCTTAGTTTCCTTCTGTAAGTTTTTAAAAGCGCCACAATCCTCTATCTTCCCACTAGCTCAGGCTTCCTTGCATGCCGTCTCTTTTGCTTTTACATTGGCTCTGACTTCACTTGTCAGCCACGGTGATGTCCTTCTTCCCTTCGAAAATTTGGTTTTGTACAGGACTTGGAGCTTTAGTTTTTGGTCTTGTTTGTCTGGTGGATTTGGAGCTCCTTTCCGGGAAACGCGCAAAGACAGAAGTGCGATATTAATACGCAGCAGCCTCTCCAGACTCTGGATTGGGGATTGCCAAACGTTATGTGGAGTTTCTGGTGTAATCTATTTTGTCATTTGCTCTTGTGATATCATTCTGGAGGAACGTTGTCTCATTTTTAACTACATTGCATTTCTGTTTTCTGAATGACAATAAACTGAATCTGAATCGGAAATGTATTCTTATTTGGAAATTTATCTGTCTTGCACTTCCCTCAGTTTTCGCGCAAGCTCCGGCCATTGCTTCGCTGCCGTACTTCCTGCAAGTGCCCTTTCCAGTCACATTCGGCCAGTTCCCCTTTTCTACATTGTAATTTCCTTTATTCCACTGAAACACCGCCGCAGTGGAATTTTGTTTCTTTTTCTCAAATTTCGATGTAAATTCAATCATATTGTGATCACTGTTCCCTAAAAGTTCATTAACCTTGAGCTCACCTCCGGACCATTGCACAACACAAAATGCAGCTGAGTCTATCCTATAATGTGCTTCAATAACAAGTCGTTCTTAAAACCATCCCTTAGACAATCTACAAACTCTGTCTCTTGGGGTCCAGAACTGTTTTCCCCCAATCCAGTTTCATGATAAAACCACCAACGATGATCATGGCACGCCCATCTGACAGGCCTTTTCTATCTCCTGCTATAATCTGTAATCCACATCCCGGCTGTTGTTTGGAGGCCTGTATACAACTGTCATTAGCGTCCTCTTACCCTTGTCATTTCTTAATTCAGCCATAGAGACGCCATACCTTCCGGTTCTATATCATCCCGTTCCAATGAAATAGCATTATACACAGGACCAAACCACCTGCTCTGCCTACTGACCTAACTTTCCGATACACCGTATATCCTTGGACGTTCAGACCCCAATGGCAGCAATCCTCTAGCCATGTTTCAGAGATGGCCAATACGTCATACTTGCCAATCTGTAACTGAATTTCAAGATCGTCCATTTCCTTTCTAATGTTGCGTGGATTCAAATATAACATTTTCAGTCAAGTATTTTTGCATTCCGTTTTAACTGAAGCACGCCTCTAGTTCCCTGTAACTCACTCCACTGGCTGTGATTATGCCGCAACCCCTACTTGTCCGTTCTATCACCTCTTTTGCATACATTCTTTGATATTTCTGTTTTGCCATTAGCCCTATCACTCTGGTTCCCATTCCCTTACCAAATTAGTTTAAACCCTCCTGAACAGCTCTATTAAATCTGCCTGAAAGGAGATTGGACCCCTTTGGGTGCAGGTGTAACCCGTCCATTTTGTACAGGTCTTATCTCCCCCAGAAGAGCCCACAATGATCCAGGAACCCGAATCCCTACCCCCTACACCAGTTTCTCAGCCACGCATTAATTTGGCTAAACATGCGATCCTTGTGCTCGTCAGCACGTCACACAGGCAGCAACCCCCAGATTACTACCGTGGTGCTCCTGCTTTACAGCTTCCTGCCCAGCTCCCTGAATACTCCATTCAGGACCTCCTCCACTTTTTCTACCTATGTCATTGGTACCGACGTGTACCAGGACTTCTGGCTGTTCATCCTCCCTTTCCACAATACTCCGCACCCGATCGGAGACCTCCCGTACCCTGGCACCTGGGAGGCAACACACCATGCGGGTATCTCTATCAGTCTGACAGAACCTCCTGACTGTTTCCCCCACCATGGAATGCCCTACGACTACCGCCTTTCTCGTTTCCTTCTTTCCTTTCTGCACCATATGTCAATGATATCGGTGACGGAGTTTGTGATTTTTTGAGATTGGACAATGCAAAGCAAGGAGTCTGTAGAAGGTCTAACACAGGAGAGGGGAACAGGACAGTAAGTGACAGATGGAATATTGAGCATGCAGTAAGTGACAGATGGAATATTGAGCAGGGAGTTGCTTTGCCATGCGCTTTAATGCAAGGAATAAAGGAATAGAATTTTGTTTAAACGTGAAACAAATTTAGAAATCAGAAATGCATTAGGACTGGGGAAGACAATATCTCAGAGAACCCATCACAGATCCTGCACATTAACGCTATCGCGATAGCATGCCAGGGGCTTTACAACATCAGCAGCTTCATTAAATACAGTATATCACGCATATCCGAAAACAATGAAGCTCTCTCGACACTGTCCCGTCACACACTCTCCCGAGGGCAGACACAGAGTGTTGCTCCTGCCGCAGTGTCCCATCACACTCCATGAAAAATGAAGGACATATTGCAGACCGGGATCAGTGTGAGGTTGAAATGAATATTATTTTAATTATGAATGCGACCGCTGGAATAAATTGGTACTCTGATGCACATGGTGGAAGGGATAACAACGCAATCGTAAGAGTGCAGAGATAGAACATAGAACATACAGCACAGTACAGGCCCTTCGGCCCACAATGTTGTGCCGACACTTAAACCATGCCTCCCATATAACCCCCAAACTCACATTCCTCCAGATAACAGTCTAGTAGCTTCGTAAGTAACATTAGTATATCTGCCTCAGGCCGTGCATTCCACGCACCAACCACTGTCTGAGTAATATGTTCTTCCTCTAATATCCTCCTTGAAATTCCCACCCCTTACCTTAAAGCCATGTCCTCTTGTACTGAGCAGTGGTGCCCTGAAGAAGAGGCGCTGGCTGTCCATTCTGTCTATTAATATCTTGTACTCCTCTATCATGTCTCCTCTCATCCTCTTTCTCTTCAAAGAGTAAAGCCCTAGCGTCATTAATCTCTGAAATTAATGCATGCTGTCTGAATCAGGCAGCATTTTGGTAAATCTCCTCTGTACCCTTTCGAATGCTTCCACATCCTTCCTCTAGTGAGGCGACCAGAACTGGACACAGTACTCCAAGTGTGGCCGAACCAGAGTTTCATAGAACTGCTTCATCACCTCGAGACATTTAAACACTATCACTCGACTTATGAATTTTAACACCCCATTAGCTTTCTTAACTACCCTATCTACCTGTGAGGCAACTTTCAGGGATCTGTAGACATGTACCCACAGATCCCTCTGCTCGTCCACACTACCAAGTATCTTGCCGTTTACTTTGTAATCTGCCTTGGATTTTGTCCTTTCTCACACTTCTTCGGGCTGAACTCCATCTGCCACTTCTCAGCCCACTTCTGCATCCTATCAATGTCTCTCTGCGATCATCGACAATCCTCTACACTATCTGCAACAACACCGACCTTTGTGTCGTCTGCACATCCAGATCGGTAATGAAAATCACGAAAAATAGAGGTCTCAGTACCGATACTTGTGGGACACCACTCGTCACAACTCTCCAATCCGAATGTACTCACTCCACCACGATCCTCTGCTTTCTGCAGGCAAGCCAATTCTGGACCCACCTGTCCAAAATTCCCTGGATCCCATGCCATCTCACATCTGAATAAGCCTACCGTGTGGAACCTTGTCAAATGCCTTACTAAAATCCATGTAGATCATTCCCACTGTACTACCCTCATCTATATGCCTGGTCACCTCCTCAAAGAACTCTATCAGGCTTATTAGACACGGTCTGCCCTTCGCAAAGCCATGCTGACTGTTCCGGATCAGACCATGATTTTCTAAAGGCCCATAGATCCTATCGTTAAGAATAATTTCCAACAGCTTTCCCACCACAGATGTAAGGCTCACTGGACTATAATTTCCCGGACTATACCTACTATATTGTTTGAACAAGGGGACAACATTCGCCTCTCTCCAGTATCATTCCCGTGGACAAGAAGGTAGCAACATACAATTGCTGAGAGAAACGTATTCATATAAATGCGCTGGAACATAAACGCGCTGTTTCTGAGAGTTTTATTTCGATCAGATTATGAACTTAGGCAGTTACTCATTTACTTTATTCAATTTCATGATTTCGTTTATTTTCATTCAACGTTTAGGAAGTTGTGTTGCGAGCCATGGAAAGTTATAGATCAGGTGCTTCCCATTTGGCTCTTTGTGTTTGAGCAACGAATAGTATGCAGAATGAAGTCGGGCCGAACGGTCTGTTTGCCTTGTGACTCTATTACGAAGGATGTACTGCTCCGTACAGCCGTCATCATTCATCAGTGCGCTGTCCATCTCGCAATTTTAACATAATCCAACTGCAGACGACTCTTGTTCTAATAATATCTCAGAAATACGGAGCCAAGTTTAAGAATATTTACTAGATTTGAGGAACAGCGGGAAAAATATAGAAAAACATACGCACGCTTACAATGAATCAGAGTTTCACAGGTAGAGGATAGTTAGGACACACTGAACGCTCGAGTTGAGACTGCTGATACAGAAGGGATCCCATGCTCTCACACTGAACCCGAGATTGACACCGACAGAAGCCCACACTCTCAGTCTGTACCAGGGACTGTTTTCTACAAAATGAACCCCACACTCTCACACTGAACCCGAGAGTGACACCGACAGAAGCCAACACTCTCAGTCTGTACCAGGGACTGTTTTCTACAAAATGAACCCCACACTCTCACATCGCACCGGAGACTGGTGGGTACAGAATGAACCACCCCTCTTCACACCATACTCGCGACAAGTAAGTACAGAATAAAACACTCACTGTCATATTGTCCGACGGAATGTCCGCCGTTTGTTGATTGTCTCTGACTGCCTTCGTTCTCTATCTCCAATCTCTATTTTATGTGAATTATAATTCAATCTTCTCTTAAGTTTCGGCTTAAAACGTACTGCATCCTGAACACTGCTCTCCGCAGACTGAGCTATTACTCTCTGTTCTCCAACTCGCTGTTTATTCTTATTTCATGCTCCTATGCATATTACTTTGTATCTGCAGACTCCGCCGTAAAATACGTTGTTTAACGCGTTCAGTGATGGAAGAGAAAGACCTGAACAGGAGAGAGAGAGAGAGAGAGAGAGAGAGAGAGAGAGAGAGAGAGAGAGAGAGAGAGAGAGAGAGAGAGAGAGAGAGAGAGAGAGAGAGAGAGAGAGAGAGAGAGAGAGAGAGAGAGAGAGAGAGAGAGAGAGAGAGAGAGAGAGAGAGACAGAGAGAGAGAGAGAGAGAGAGAGAGAGAGAGAGAGAGAGAGTGAGAGATGGAGATAGTGCATGTGAGCGAGAGAGATAGACACACGCACACACACACATCTGGAGAAGATAGTTTAAGAGATGGAGGGAACCGTGGACAGCTCTAGACCAGTGTATCGAAAATAAATGTTACACGCGGAAGGCCGATCTAAATGACGTAAAAATTGATGCCGTCCAGGGCTGATGGGGAAATGGACGGTATGTGCGGGTATGTGTTATATCTGATGGCCCACAGTGGACGGGGTGGGGTGGGTTTGGTGTCTGATGGGGAACTGGACAGAGTGTCTGTGTACAGAGCGGGTATGCTTTATATCTAGTGGCACATAGTGGGACGGGTGGGGAGAGTTTGGTCTCTGATGGGGAACTGGACAGAGTGTCTGTGTATACAGCGGGGATGTTTTATACCTGGTGGCACATAGTGGGACAGGGTGTTCTGTATTTGTTGCCTGAGAGGAGACGCCAGTTTCTCAGTAGTTCATCAGTCAGCCGCATGCTGCAATGTGGAACATTGGATTATTCCAAATGTGAAACCTGAATTTCCCTCACATTCCTACTCACACACTCTCTCAGAACCACACTGAACAAGGCTGTCAATAAAACCTGTGATACCGACAAGTCTGAAGCTCACATAAGAACATCAAAATGAATATTACATTATGTATGAGTGGGACATCACATGAAAAAAGTCGTGCACATTGAGGAACCGATAAAGGAATCGGCAAACATTAGAGAGCTGAGATACACGGTGAAGGCTGCAATTTAGAATTGTTCAAGGAAACCAATTCATGTACATGCTGTCGAAACATGAAGCTTTCAGCCTCCGGGTTTTATATCTATCAATCCATGAATTTACTTATGCACTTATATATTTAAATTAAGGCATTCATTTACCCTGCCCCAGAGTACTGAAATGTTACGTTTATCCAGTTATGTTATATGGCTCAGAATGTTGGACAATACCTCGTAACCTGAGCAGAGATGTGTGTTTTTTTTTTTTTGAGGAGGATGTAAAGAATAGCATGGACGAAACGAATATCTAACGAGAATGTCATGAACAGAACAAACACAAAAAGTGAAATAATGTATGAGATCGAGAAAAGGCAACGTAACTTCATTGGACATGTGATTAGGAAAGAAGAGTTAGAATGCACAGTGATGATGGGGAAGATTGGAGGGAAGAAAGCAAGAAGAAGGCAAAGACAAATGATGATGGAGACAGCAGCCAGAGAATTGGAAATGGATACCAGTGAATTCATCCACTTGACCCGAAACAGGAGTGAGTGGGTCATGGCAGTCAAAGCTCAAACTGGGCACGGCGCCTGATGATGATGATGATGATGATTTTCAATCAACATTGAAGTAGTTGCGTTGCCAAGACATAGAAAATAACAGATCTGGTGCTGTTCTGTTCGCTCTATGCAGTTGAGTAACGAATCGCATGCGGAATGATGCCGGGCCGAATGGTCTGCTTGACCTATGACTCTTTGATTCGGGAAGTACTGCTCAATACATCCGCCATTATTCATCAGTGATCTGTCTGAGTGACAATTATCATGGAAACCAACTGCAGGAGAATCTTGCTCCAAATATAGCTCAGGGAAGACAACCGCTATTATAAGAGTAGCATCTAGATTTGAGGAAGCGAGATAAAGGAGAAAAAGATACATCCGTGCCCGCTGAATCAGTGGCTTCCGGGTACAGGACTGAGCCGACACACTTAACGCTCGAGCAGAAACTGACAGATGTAGAATGAACCCCACACTCTCAGTTTGCCCTCTCTTCCCAAGCTGACGACTTCCATCCTCCCGCAGCAGCGGTTTTAAGGCACCAGGACCCGCCTTCACCCTTTCTCCTATCAGTAGAAGCAGTTCTGCTGGGCTCAGAGGACTTAGAAAGCAGAGATACACTTGGTTGCAAATGATACAGAATGAAACCCGCACTCTCACACTGTAACAGAGATGGGCAAATACAGAAGGAACCCACACTCTCACACTGTAACAGAGATGGGCAAATACAGAATGAACCCACACTCTCACACTGTAACAGAGATGGGCAAATACAGAATGAACCCACACTCTCACACTGTAACAGCTACTGGCAGATACAGAATGAACTCTACTCTCACACTGTAACAGAGACAACTGACGGATACAGAATGAAACCCACACTCTCACACTGTAACAGAGACTGACAGATACAGAATGCAACCCACACTCTCACACTGTAACAGAGATGGGCAAATACAGAATGAACCCACACTCTCACACTGTAACAGAGATCGGCTAATACAGAATGAAACCCACACTCTCACACTGTAACAGCTACTGACAGATACAGAATGAACCCCACTCTCACACTGTAACAGAGACTGACAGATACAGAATGAAACCCACACTCTCACACTGTAACAGAGACTGACGGATACAGAATGAACCCACACTCTCACACTGTAACAGACACTGACTGATGCAGAATTGAAACCACACTCTCAGACTGTAACAGAGACAGACAGATACAGAATGAAACCCACACTCTCACACTGTAACAGTGACTGACAGATACAGAATGAAACCCACACTCTCACACTGTAACAGCTACTGACAGATACAGAATGAACCCCACTCTCACACTGTAACAGAGACTGACAGATACAGAATGAAACCCACACTCTCACACTGTAACAGAGACTGACGGATACAGAATGAACCCACACTCTCACACTGTAACAGACACTGACTGATGCAGAATTGAAACCACACTCTCAGACTGTAACAGAGACAGACAGATACAGAATGAAACCCACACTCTCACACTGTAACAGAGACTGACAGATACAGAATGACACCCACACTCTCACAGTGCAACAGAGACTGACAGATCCAGAATGAAACCCACACTCTCACACTGTAGCAGGGACTGACAGATACAGAATGAAATCCACACTCTCACACGGCAACAGAGACTGACAGACCCAGAATGCAACCCATACTCTCACACTGTAACGGAGACTGACATTTAGAGAATGTATGTCCAGATCTAAATGCATAGATTCACACTCTATGAGCGAGGGAGAGTGTGTCTGTGTGGATGTGTCTGAGTGATGGTGTATCTGTCTGAGAGAGAGTGAGTGTATCCGTGTATGCATATGTTTGTGTGTGAGGTGTGCGAGAGTATCTGTTTGCGCGTGTGTGAATGTGTGTATATATGTGTGAGAGAGTGTATATGTGTGTTTGTCTGTGTGTGTGAAAGTATACGTGTGTGTGTGCGCGCGTGCTGATAATACTGTTTTTAAAATATGGTTTTATTGGATGACGTGGCCTGATTTGACGTTCCTGCGAAGGGCACTCCAAAGGATATGCCAAAGACACGGGAACCGTTATGTTAAACCATGAGATCAAATCGGAATGGAATCTATACATGTCAGACAGTATTTTGTCAAATCATACCGGCTTACACCGTGAGGAAACGTGTTGTAGTTGTGCCCGTAATTCACAGGGCAGTGAGTGACAGCCTTATCAGCCCATTATGTTCCTACAGCTAAATGAAGGACAGTATTTCACCATCTAACTGTTCATCAGGCAGATTCAACAGCGGCTTTGTCCGTCACTTTACTGTTTCAAAATCCAGGGCACGAGTAGGAAATTCCATGCATATATATTATAAGATAGATAAGAGTTACACACAAATATACATGCAGATGCGCACGCACACAACCGCTCCTATACGCATATCCACACACACACACACACTCACGCATGCACGTATACGCACGCGTGCGCTCGCACACACACAAAAACATATATACACAAGAGAATACAGACATGGAGAAGATAGTGTTAGAAATGGAGGAAACCGTGGACAACTGAGGACTTCAAGGTATCTAGAATAAGTATTATACAGGGGTGTCTAACCTAAATGACGTAAATATTGATGTCGTCCAGGGCTGAAAGAAAACTGGACAGACCGTCTGTGTACACAGCGGGTATGTTTTATATCTGGTGGCACATAGTGGGACGGGGTGGGGTGGGCTTGGCGTTTGAGCGGCCAAAGTGGAGCTACAGATTTAAGAAATACTGAACGATATTGACTGAAAGTCTGCAGGAGGAGATTGGGAGGGGTGCTCCTGTGTCCCTGGATCCAGGGCACACTGAGGGGAAACCGGATCTATTTGTAAATGAAACAGAGGGGACAGTGAAAATTGTCGAAAATGCTGGAAACATCGATTCCGGATTGCTTGTGGAAAGAGAACCACAGTGAAAGTTTCACTTTGGAAAATGTGAGCAGTCGTGACCGCTGTCTATACAACTGTGGAATGTTGTAAATGAAGCTGCTCATTGCTCACTTACTGGTCTCATTGCACATTTTGGTCGAATTACACAGAGGGATCTTACTGAGGGAATGCCAATGATACAGATGTGTTTGTGTTACATGCCAACAGAATTTGCACCAGAGACACTGCCGTTGATGTAATCTGTTTGTTCAATAACAATGATCAGAGGTGGGACCTTGTCACTGGAGATCGATCCCCTGTATAAATCAGAGCCTGTTGCAGTACGTCAGCCCAGAGTGTCTTGCCGAGCTGTGGAATTCAGAGCAATCGCGTTCACTGCGTCACTCAAATGAGATATCCAGTAATCTGGCGGATACAAGATATTTTCTACCCTGTTATTTCAGCCGTTTGAATTCCCGGTAAGTTGCTGTCACTCCTGTAAACGGCAGAAACTGAGAGTTAATTCTGGTGTTCTGAAGTGTTTCTCTGGGTACTGGTTGCCTTTGACACCATAGCTCAAGCAGCGGAGCGAGCGTCCAGTTGACTTTCGATAGTAGCTGGAGGTCTGACCGTCGGGGGGTAGAAGATTGATCACCCTCTGCTGTCCCGCCATCCCGAGGATGTTCCGGGTTAGAGGATGAAACGTCTGGAGACGGGTGGATCCGACTGATGACTCGACGGAATCCTCAGTCCCTGCATTTCGGTCATGGGCGGAAGGCGCTGACAATGTTAATCCCTCTGTCTGGCTGACAGTCGCGTTCACCTGTGATAGATTTGTAGCCATATGTTGTGAAAAGCTGAAAACAAAATATTGCACCGAAAGAACGGCGGCTGTGGTTACCGGGACAGTGAGTGTTCTGGGCTGTTTTGAAAGTATTCCTTTCTACTTTACAATAGAGCCTTCGATGAGATTTAATGGAGTTTTCTGTAGCTGTGCGACCAAAGAGAGCTTCTCTACGTCCCCCGCGTGGGCCGCACTTGAGATGATTCATCGCATTTTCATGCCTTGTCTCCCGTTTGTTCTGATTTTATTGTTCAATGCTCTGACAGTTAGACGGATTTTTTCCACCAATGAAGTCCGGATGGGGCTCCGGGGCCGCAGCATCGGAAAGAATGACAAGGACCCGGAGATGGAGAACCGAAGGAATTCGGTCGTTTTACTATTCAGTATAACCGGTAGTTTTATATTTCTGTGGTTAACACTGCTGGTTTTTGACATCTACGTACCTTTGGCAGAAATCGCTTGTTACACGGGCACTGATCTGATTTTTATCGCAGACCCCAAGGCGACGATGCTGCAGATCCTCAGCTCCTGCATCAACACATGTATTTACGCCGTGACTCAGGGAAGATTTAGAGAGGAGCTGAAGAACGTGGTGAAATACGCGCAGAAATGGTTAACTATTTTTTTTAATCATTGAGCGACCAGCTGGTTTCTGCAGCGGAATTAAATTAATCGCTGTGTTCCTCCATACACTATCCCTGGTATGTAGAAACCACGGTTAACAGCTGTGCGCTCTGAAATACGGATGTATTATTGGTGGTATAGTTCACTCGCTGTCTACCCCATCTGGTGAAATTTGTTCTTCATCAGATTCCTCTCAAATATGTAAAGCTCGCTTCAGCAGTAATTCACCCAGATAGACGCGGTGCGAACTGTCGGGGACGGTCTAGTCAGTTCACGCCCGTTTTAATTTCATTCTGTCCATTGCATCTCATTCTTCGTTCTGTTGATGCTCACAGAATTTCACTCCGGATTTGTAATGTTAGCTTGGATCCACTCCCTTTTCTGCAGCCCCTGCGCTGTTGCAATAGACAATAGACAGTAAACAGTAGGTGCAGGAGTAGGCTATTAGGCGCTTCTAGCCAGCACCGCCATTCACTGTGATCATGGCTGATCATTCACTATCAGTACCCCGTTCCTACCCTCTCCCCATATCCCTTGACCCCGCTATCTATAAGAGCTCTATCTAACTCTCTCTTGAATGCATCCAGAGACTTGGCCTCCACTGCCTTCTGGGGCACAGCATTCCACATATCCATCACTCTCTGGGTGAAAAAGTTCTTCCGCATCTCTGTTCTAAATTGTCTACTCCTTATTCTAGTTCTGGTCTCACCCATCAGCAGGAACATGCTTCCTGCCTCCAGTGTGTCCAATCCCTTAATAATCTTATATGTTTCAATCAGATCCCCTCTCATCCTTCTAAATTCCAGTGTATACAAGCGCAGTCGCTCCAATCTTTCAACATATAATAGTTCCACCATTCCGGGAATGAACTTTGTCAAACTACGATTCACTCCCTCGATAGCAAGAATGTCCTTCCTCAAATCTGGAGACCAAAACTGCACAGAATATTCCAGGTGGGGTCTTACCGGGGCCCTGTACAGCTGCAGAAGGACCTCTTTACTCATATACTCAGTTCCTATTGTTATAAAGGCCAGCATGCCATTAGCTTTCTTCACTGCCTGCTGTACCTGCATGCTTGCTTTCATTGACTGATGTGCAACATCACCTAGATTTCGTTGTACTTCCGCTTTTCCTAACTTGACTCCATTTAGATAGTAATCTGTCTTCCTGTTCTTGCCACCAAAGTAGATAACCTCAAATTTATCCACATTAAACTGCATCTGCCATACATCCGCCCAATCATCTAGCCTGTTCAAGTCACCCTGCATTCTCATAACATTCTCCTGACATTTCACACTGCCACCCTGCTTTGTGTCATCGGCAAATTTGCTGACGTTACTTTTAATCCCTTCATCTAACTCATTAGTGTATATTGTAAACAGCTGCGGTCCCAGCACCGAACCTTGCGGTACCCCACTGGTCACAGCCTGCCATTCCGAAAGGGACCCGTTAATCGCTACTCTTTGTTTCCTGTCAGCCAGCAAATTTTCAATCCCTGTCAGTACTCTGTCCCCAATACCACGTGCCCTAATTTTGCCCACGAATCTCCTATGTGGAACATTATCAAAAGTTTTCTGGAAGTACAGGTACACTAAACTGGCCACTGGCTCTCCCTTGTCTATTTCCATAGTTACATTCTCAAAAAACTCCTGAAGATTAGTCGAGCATGATTTTCCCTTCATAAATCCATGCTGACTCTGACTGATTCTTCTACTGTTATCCAAATATGTCGTAATTTCCTCTTTCATTATTGACTCCAGCATCTTTCCCACCACTGACGTCAGGCTAATCGGTCTGTCATTCCCTGTTTTCTCTCTACCTCCTTTCTTTAAAAGTGGGACAACATTAGCCACCCTCCAATCAGCAGGAACTTTTCCTGAATCTATAGAACATTGGAAAATGATTACCAATGCGTCCACGATTTCTACAGCCACCTAGAATGGGATGCATCAGGTCCCGGGGACTTATCAGCCTTCAGACTCAGCAGTTTATCCGACTCCGTTTCTTGCCTAATATAAATTTACTTCAGTTCATCCTTTACCCTAGTTCCTTTGACCATTATTACATCTGGGGGATTGTTTGTGTCTTTCCTAGTGAAGACAGATCCACGTTACCTGTTCAACTCAGCTGCCATTTTCTTGTTCCCCATAATAAACTCACCCGTTTCTGTCTTCCTTGGCTCAATTTTGGTCTTATTTCCTCATTGTTCCTCTTAGTGACACACACGGTGTTTACAACACAATCTCTCTCAGGATGCCCTCGATTTCACCAGAATCTTCCCCGGTTATTTCTTCCCCTACGCCTCTACTCCGGTTTAGATTAATGAGTTTCACCATGAGGGAAACATGATCGGACTGGAACAGAGCAGAGACATTAGCGTTTTGTTCTTTCTTTTTCAACTGCGTCTCCATCTCCGGGCTGTTCTCACTTTGTCCCTGCGTATCTCCTTCTTTATCTCTGTTGACACCCTAAGGCTCCGTGACCATCTGTTTCCTTACTTTTCCCTCTGTTCTCTGTTTTTCCCTGTCCACGCGCCCTGTCCCGGACTAAGCAAAATAAATCACATTGCAGTATTTTGGAAAATATATTGACACTGATAATAAATATACTGAAAACATTAGAGAACTTGCAAAGCCACGGCAAAATGTTCCTTGATTCTCTGTCTCTCTCTCTCTCTCTCTCTCTCTGCTCTCTGTCTAATTGAACTAATTGAAAGTGTAATCGATTTTTGGGAAAAAGAAAGAATGATACTGGAAATCCGAATTCAGTATAAACTACTGGAAACTCTCTGCTTGTAAGGTACGGTTCGGTTAAAATATTCATTAATATTTCAGTCATCTATGCTTATCGTTCATCGTAAATTATACATTGATTGTGTGATGCAGAATTACTTTAAATAATGTTGTACCGCTTTCGGACGGAACATTACTCACTCTGTTCCATTCCCAGTTCCGTTTCACTGATGCCTGTCCTGCAACCAATCAGCTTATACAACAACAGTGATTATTCTTGCTCGAGGTTTGGCGGAAGTAAGACTTGACAGGACAGGTAACTTTTCGAGCGCCAAATAGATTGATGCGCCACGCGGCAGTTATTAGTAACTAAACACTTCATCACAAATAAGGTTTCCAATGATACGTAAGGATTATGTCCCATCCCCGGCACCCCGTGAACACAATAACAGTTCGAATCCCAAGGGACTTCATTCCAGTGTGACCCTCAGGCTCGTCCATCACGTGCACGTCTGGGACTAAACGACATCTGGTTCCACCAAACTGAGAACTCGTTTGCGTGGATGCTGCGGGATGAGCTGCCCAGCTACAAATCCGCTCTGCAAAATATCAAACTCCACACAATATGCGGTTAAACGATTGTTTTTTATAATTCTTAATTTAACTGTACGTTTAGTAAAGAAACAAAATAAAGATAAAGGCCTATTCTCATGGCGCAGTCTTTTGCGCATCGCTGGAACTCAGATTTGTTCAGCTTCTCCGAGCGTCTCCGAATTTCGGACCTTCGCTCCTCATTCCACTCCGACCAGTGGACCTCCGACTCTCTCCATCGCTCCCCAACGAAAGGCCGCGAAAACCCGGCTCCCACACACACAAGAAAGACCAGCATTTCCTCACTGACTAACCCAGGCAAACAAAGCCCCGTTATCTCTAGCCATAACCGAAACATTGCTGCTGCAGAGAAACCGTTACATTAGCAGTGAATCATTGCAGAGGGGCCATTACATCAGCAGTGAAACATTGTAGAGAAAGCGTTACATTAGCAGTGAAACATTGCAGAGAAACCGTTACATTAGCAGTGAAACATTGCCGAGGGGCCATTACGTTAGCAGTGAAACCTTACAGCGTGTTACTCCCAATCAAACTGAGTGGTTTCGTGAGTACAAATAACTGTCTGGCGAGACTAAATGACAAGATCATTGCAGTCCGGGGATGGCAACGACCTGGGGTTGACTTCGTTGTGTGAATGCAGCGCATGTTCTTCTGTTGTTGACTGCTATCTACGTCCAATCACAAACAAGAGAAAATCTGCAGATGCTGGAAATCAGAGTAATAAACACAAAGTCCAGGAGGAACTCAGCAGATCAGGCAGCATGGATGTAAAAGAGTGAACCCTCGACGTTTCGGACCTAGACCCTTCATCAGGGTGATTCCATACAATAGGATTGGACATTTCCACCATAACAGTGTCGGCGACAGCTCTTAGAGAACGAGGCATGCCTCTGGCAAATGAGGGAAATTGTACAGAATATGCAATGGGCCGTCTGAGGTCTCCATGTCGTTGTGTTAAGTTGCCACTTGCTGTTCATTCATCAATAATTGGAAAGGAACTGGATAGTCAGATATACCTAAAGGACGGGCCGTTGAAATAGGGGTGTTCAGAGAATTAAAGGCTGTGTTCATTCCCTGAGTCCATTGTATTTCGACAGACATGATCGGTAATGAGGCTTCACGAAGAGGAGGCTCAATCATTCGATATGCAGGAATCCAATGTCTAAATTAATCGACCATTCCCAAAACGGGAAGCATTTCAGTCCGGGTGGGGGGACGTGGTACATTAATAAAAGCTGCAGTTCGTTCTTCGGCAAGTTGGTCAGTTCCTTGAGTAAGCATGTGTCCCAAATACTGTACAGTGGTCTGGCAAAGCTGCAGATATTGAGGGATACTTTGTGTGCATTTTTAGCCAGGTTTTACAGCAAAGCAATTAAACGGGGCGGGAAAGAGAATAAGCAGATATTCAGCACCCTGGAAAATTCTACCTACCCCTGGCAACCGGAGGGCGCTAAAATCTCGTGTGACTGCTGCGGCATAAACCGAGGGTCTCTCAGTTTACCCATGATGCAACCTGGTCCGAGTTCACTGTCCACCACTGTCAGTGAAAGCAAACAAATACTGACTCTCCTTGTGTAATGGGATGGAGAAAAATGCAGAACAGGGTATGTGGCAGAAAAAGATATTCAGATGAGACAGGAATATGCAGAGAATGACATCAGTATTGGGTACAACAGGAGGATGAGGTACAACTACCTTGTTAATAGCCCTTAAGCATTGCAAAAAATAAATCACTCATTATCACCACCTGGTTTCGGAATTAGTGAAGCAGGAACAATGCGGGGACTGCAGGATGGCAGCAGCACTTCCTGATCCAAAGGTGCTTTTTTGACAGGTTTCATATCTACTCACCGTCTGCGGTGACAAATGATATTGTCGTATTGACGGTAGAATAGCATTGGTCTTCAAATGTACCGTGTGGCGGGGCGGAATGTATAGGTTCCACTTGACTTTCTGTGTGTCGCCCACAGTGAGGGAGGCACCTGCCAGAGCAGGAAGGATGCAATATGTTCCGGTATATCCGGGGTGGAGGCGGGAGGGGGAGAACAGATCATACTTTGTTTGAACGATGAAGAAGCAAATATTGTGCAACCGTCCTGAGCCGAATGATGCTGTCGGGTAGCATTAGTATTAGACGGAGTTATACACTGGGTCCGAATTAAGTCTGAAGCACGGGTCCCTGTAGTTCAGGGGGTTGCGGGGAGTTTGATGACGATAGTGACATGAGGGTTTAGGTTTGCCAATTTAAGTCGCTCATTCCGTTGTTCGCTCAAAAAAAAAACACTTCCGCCACTTCGTCCTCTGGACCATAATAGTTCCGTCCGGTTGAGAAGAGTTTCTGCTCTGTTGAGCACGGAAAAGAGCTTTTGGTGATAGCTCGGCTGAGATGTTTCAGTGTATCGGGCGGTGTAATGGGAATACATCAGGCGTTGGCAGGTCAGAATCAGCTGTCGTAGATAGTGAAGCGTCGTTGGGCAGTTTAACAGTGTCTGTACTATGTGAACGGTAGCACAGAGTTGTTCTGCAACTCGACTCCATCGTGTATCAGGGAAACGGGAAATGAAGTCAGTTATATTGTCTCCTGCTTTTTGCCTGCATCTGGTTCCCTCTCCAAAATCACTCTGCTGACGGACTGCCACACATCGGCAGCCGAGCACGGTCACCTTTAACCATGTCCCCATGGTGACGTTATATCCGTCATTGTCGTTTCTCCCTCCATCCCTCTGGGGAATCCAAACGCGCTTTGTATTGCAGGCCAAGTGGGTTCCGCACACTTTTCAGAACATCCACAGAAAAGGGGTTACAAATGTCACAGAATTGTCCCCTAGCCCGAACTCCAGAAACAGTCCACAGCCCGAATACCGCGGAAGTGCCAATCATAATTTTTTTTTTGGATATTGTGTAACTGGATCGAGTTCTGATTTCACTTCTTTTTCTTTCTCCCCGTTTCCTGTTCTAATACGCAAATTATAGTCGTCCCATTTTTCAGTCCCCTCGACCTGTGCAGAAGCGACCTGAAAAGATAGGCTCACCTTTCCTTCGATGTATCGTTGTCTTGCCGTTTGTTCCCCTCCTGCTCCTCTGCTTCGGTTGCCTGAGTGTTACAAGGCAGGGTCGGGATGTTTGATTCTGTCGTACAGCTTCTGCTAACAATAAATCTTTATCCAGACCTGAAACCGGCCTGGGTTCAGGCTCTCTAGGTGAGGATAGAAGAATTGAGACACCTCCCCTTTCTTTTGTTTGGACTCCGTTTGGTCAGTCAGTCTATTTTTATCTGTCACGAATGTTGATGTCGCTTTTGTACCTCCAGCACTTATCCAATCCTTTCTTCCCGGCCGTGGCCCAGGTTCAGGAAGGCTCAAACCGGATCGAACTCGAAGTTGCCTTTCCGACCCTCAGATACTCCATCGTTCGGCCTCCTTTTGTAGGAATCCTCCTCAACTACGCCCAGGGTAGAAATTGTTTTAATATAAAGTTCAATACCAGACGTCAATTGGCGAATCTTTTATTTCATTATGCTATTATAGAGAGTCCACATGTGTGGAACTCTGAGATACAAGCAAAAGGCTTGTCTTTATGTCTAGTAGCAAAGAGCGTGCCAGACCTTCCCAGAACAGTGGAATTAGTTCATAATGTTATTTTCTTGATCTGTAGCTCATCCGATTGCATACACTTCATTTGTACAACGGTGTTATCGTTCTGAGGAGTAGTAGTGCCAAGCACGATATTCTGGTGGAAAACACAGAAGTCCGCAATGTCACTAAGCTACAGAGACGTTCAGCCCTGTAACATATATATTCGGAAATTTCATCCACGGGGAAGGAAGTTGGAGGTCAGCGAGAGAGGGAAGGTGATGGTTGAGGAGTAGGCATGGGGAAGGAGTAGAAAGTGGGAGAGACAGAGATTAGGCAGAAAGCGAGTGTGAAGAGAGAGAGAGATCTGGGGTTGGAAAACTGGGAAGAGGAAGAACCTGGGAGAGATCGACTGTAGGGCAGAGTGCAGACGGGCAAACAATGAGGAAAAGATCGGGAGAGAGGGATATTTGGAAGAGAGCGATGCCAAGGTTATGAGAGAGATTTCGAATGGGTAGAGAGATCTGAGAGGGGGAGGTGCCGAGGATAGGATTGAGGAGACACCGGTGGATGGAGGACAGAGACAGGAACGGTATCGAGATGGTGAGTGAACGAGTTGGGAAATAGACACTGTGAAGAGAGGGCACTCAGTGTGCGGCGCGATGGGTAATAGAGCCTGTTAAAGAGAGAGACGGGGTGTAGCGAAAGAGACTGGTCCAAGAATGAGACAGGGGCTGGGCAGAGAAAGGCTCCGTAGCAGGGATGCCTGGGAAGAGGGAGTGTGGGGAAGTATGTCAAAATCCAGAAAAAAAAATGTACAGTGAGGAGCTAGAGGGCTTTCCTTCACGCTTTGCATTTTGGGATTGCTGTTCCCCCATTGTAAAGTGCTGCCGAAACATACAATCCTTCCCGTCTCGGTGACTCTTTCCCTCGACCCCTCTCCTTCCAACTCGCATCCACAATCTGCCTCCCTCCAAGCCTTCTTCGCCACCATTACTTTCCCTTTCTGTCTGAACTCCAACCTCCCTGCACGTGGATGAAATTTCCGAATATAAGTTTTACAGGGCTGTATGTTGCTGTAGCTCAGTGACATTGTGGACTTTCCAGGCGAATATCGTGCTTAGCACTGCTACTCCTTCGAACGATAACAGAGCTACACGTGCGATAAGTGTAATCGGATGAGCCACAAATTGCGAGAAGAACATTATTTATTAATTCCACTGTTCTGGGAAGGTCTGGCGCCTTTTACTGATAGATATAAAGACAAGCTTTCCAATTGTACCTTGAAGTTCCACACACGCGGGACTCTCCACGACATGAAAGATTCGCCAATTGAAGTCTGGCACTGAATTTGATTTTAAAACATTTTTTGGCAAATTGGCGTAGTCGAGCAGGATTTCGAGATAACGGTCGAACGATAGATAAATTGAGGGCAGCAAAGGCAAGAACGAGTATGCCATGACCCTGGCCCATGACCGTGCGGAAAGGAGGGGATCGGCGAGACGAGGTAGGAAAGACGGCAGCGTTATGTGAAGTATTGTGTGAAATAAGGAAGTCCGGCTCCGGATCCTAGACCCAGCTGAGCTTTTCTCCGATTAGCAAATAAAAGTAATAAATATAAATAAGACGTCAAGAGGCGAACGGAACGAAATTCCATTTGCGCTTGTGTTGAGACTGACTGTCCTTCTGTTGCAGGAGCAGGTAAGTGGGTTTAAGTAGGATGGAAAATAGTAAGAGTAAAGTTGATCAGGAATGCGGGGGAGAGAGTTCCCTGTAAAGTCAAAGATGAAAACCAGGTAAGTAGATTGAAGGAAGATGGTGAGTAATGATAGTAAAGTTTATGAGTGAAATGCGGGGAGAGTTTTCTCTGTAAAGGTAAAGAAGAAACCGAGAAAGAAGCACGATAAGTTTGAACTAGTAAAGAAATCCCTGGGACATCCGCTGACGCCACCAACTTCCTCTGCTGATAAGGTCTCGTTGGAAAGTGGTCATAGTAGATATGTGATACACACAAAATGCTGGTGGAACATAGCAGGCCAGCCGGCATCTACAGGGAGAAGCACTGTCGACGTTTCGGACCGATACCCTTCGTCAGACTAACTGAAAGGAAAGCTAGTAAGAGATTTGAAAGTAGGACGGGGAGGGGGAAATACGAAATGACAGGAGAAGACGGGGGAGGGTTGAAGCAATGAGCTGGAAAGTTGATTTGCAAAAGGAGCTTCTTCAGCTATCATTTCGCATCTTCCCCTCCCCCTCCTACTTTCAAATCTCTTAATATCTTTCCTTTCAGATGGTCCTGACGAAGGGTCTCGGCCCAAAACGTCGACAGTACTTCTCCCTATAAATGCTGCCTGGCCTACTGTGTTCCAAAAGTATTTTGTGCGCGTTGCTTGCATTTCCAGCATCTGTAGATTTCCTCGTGTTTGTATTGTAGCTATGTGATCCCTTTTACAAGCAGCGTGTGCGGTTGGACACAAGGGCGGTGGCACTATCGAGGCCTTTTGAGATAAAGAAAACTAAATATTTTAAACAAGAAACTTCTAGCGGAGACGGAGACCCTACGTGGGATTATGATGATATAATTACGTGTTTTGATTTATACAACCTTGTTTATTTGTGCGTGGCTCATCGGTGGTTGCTGTCCTCTCTTTCATAAGTG